>NW_026590715.1:710157-728642 GCF_907164565.1 Psammomys obesus | reverse complement strand
TACATCTATACAATGGAGTATTACTCAGCAATGAAAAATAAGGAAATCATGAAATTTGCAGGTAAATGGTGGGACCTGGAAAGGATCATCCTGAGTGAGTTGTCCCAGAAGCAAAAAGACACGCATGGTATATACTCACTCATATAAACATATAATATAGAAAAAACCCACTAAAATCTGTACATCTAAACAAACTAATCAAAAGAGAGGACCCTAACTAAAATGTTCAATACCCATCCTGAAAGGCAAAGAGGATGGACATCAGAAGAAATAGAAAATAGGAAACAACCTCGTAACCTGCTACAGAGGGCCTCTGAAAGCCAGAAGAAAACAGGAAACAACCTTGAAACCTGCCACAGAGGGCCTCTGAAAGCTTCTGCAGTATAGACTGTCAAAGCAGATGCTGAGCCTGATGGCCAACTGATGGGCAGAGTGAATGGAATTTTATGTAAGAAGTGGGAAATAGTAAGAGCTGGAGGGGACAGGAACTCCACAAGGAGAGCAACACAACAAGATAATTTGAACACAGGGAACTTCCCAGAAAATCATACTCCAACCAAGGACTATTCGTGGAGATGACCTGGAACCCCTGCACAGGTGTAGCCCATGGCAGTTCAGTGTCCAAGTGGTTTACATAGTAATGGGAAGAGGGACTGCCTCTGACATAATCTGATTGGCCTGCTCGTTGATCACTTCCCCCTGAGGGGGGAGCAGCCTTACCAGGCCACAGTAGAGGACAATGCAGCCACTTTTGATGAGAACTGATAGACTAAGATCAGAAAGAAGAGGAGAACCTCCCCTATCAGTGGACTCGGGGAGGGCCATGCATGCAGAAAGGGGAGGGAGGGTGGGATCGGGAGGGGAGGAGGGAGGGGCTTATGGGGGGATACAAAATGAATAAAGTGTAATTAATAAAAAATTTAAAAAAAAGCAAAGACACTGCTGTCAGAACAAAATGACACCGTACAGATTGGGATTAGTTCTTCACTAAGCCTATATTTGACAAAGGGCTATGTATGTATATATGAAGAACTCAAGAAGTTAAACAGCAACAAATCAAGTAATCCAATTAATAAATGGGGTACAGAGCTAAACAGAGAAGTTTCAATAAAGGGATATAAAATGGCAGAGAAATAGTTAAAGAAATGCTCAACATCCTTAATTATCAGGGAAATGTAAATCAAAATGACCCTCAGATTTCACCTTCAGAATGGCTAAGATAAAAACCTCAAATAACAACACATGCTGGATAAGATGTGGAAAGTGGGGACCCTCTTCCATTGCATGTGGGAATGTAAACTTGTACACCACTTTAGAAATCAATCTGGTGCTTTCTTAAACAATTAGGAATATTGTTACCTCAAGATCCAGCTATACCACTCCCAGGCATATATCCAAAAGATGGTCAAGTATTCCCGAAGGACATTTGCTCAACCATAATTGTAGCAGCTTTGTAACAGCCAGAAGCTGGAAACAACCCAGATGTCCCTTGGTTGAGGAATGGATACAGAAATTGTGGTACATTTATACAATGGAATACTACTCAGCAATTAAAGACATGGAAATCATGAAATTTGCAGGCAAATAGTAGGAACTAGAAAAGATCATCCTGAGTGAGGTATCCCAGAAGCAGAGAGACACACTTGGTATATACTCACATATAAGTAGATATTAGACATATAATATAGGATAATCATACTAAAATCTGTACACCTAAAGAAGCTAAGCAAGAAGGAGTACCGTGGGTAAGATGTTCAATCCTCATTCAGAAGTGCAAATGGGATGGACATCAGAAGAGGGAGAAAATAGGGAAGGGGACAGGAGCCTACCACAGAGGGCCTCTGAAAGACTCTACCCTTCAGGGTATCAAAGCAGAAGCTAAGACTCATAGCCAAACTTAGGGCAGAGGACAGGGAATCTTATGAAAGAAGGGAGATATAGAAAGATCTGAAGGGGACAGGAGCTCCACAAGGAAAGCCAAAAAACCAAGGACCATTCATGGAGACAACCTAGAACCCATGCACAACTGTAGCCCATAGAATCTGAGTGTCCACATGGGAACAGAGACTGTCTCTGACATGAACTCACATCACGTCTCCCTGAGTGGGTTGCAGCTTACCAGGCCACAAAGGAAGACAAAGTGGCCAGTCCTGATGAGAACTGTTATACTAGGATCAGATGGAAGGGAAGGGGGACCTCCCCTATCACTGGACTTGATGAGGGGCATGGGAGGAGAAGAAGAATGGAGGGTGGGATTGGGAGAGGATGAGGGAGGAGGATACAGCTGGAATAAAAAGTGAATAAACTGTAATTAATAAAACAATAAATAAATTTAAAAGAGTTGAAAACAATACAAAAGGAAGCCACAGAACCTTTTAAAAAACAAAACAAAACTCAAGCAACAAACCTCAGGGCCATATGGCACCATCTGAAACCTGTGGTCCTATCACTGCAAGCCATGGACATACTATCACACCTGAAATGCAATAAAAACATTTTAAATCTGAGGTGATGGAAATAATAGGGTCATTAAAGAATGCCTATTAATTTCTTAAAGTATCACAGGAAAATACATTCAAACAGATGAAAGAATTAAACAAATCCTTTAAAGAAATAGAGGAAACTACAATCAAACAGGAAAAGAAAATGGGAATAACTGTTTAAGACCTTAAAATGAAGCTAGGAGCAATAAAGAAAACACAGTCTGAGAAAATGCTGGAAATGAAAAATCCAGAGAAGAAGACAGGAACAACAGACATAAGCATCACCAACAGAATACAAAAGTTGGAAGAGAAAATCTCAGGGGTAGAAGATAGGATTGAAGAAAGCCATATATCAGTCAAAGAAATTGATAAATCTAAAAAGCTCTGGAGACAAAACATCCAAAAAATCTGAGACAGTATGAAAAGACCAAACCTAAAAATAATAGGAAGAGCAGAAGGAGAAGACTTCCAATTCCAAGGCCCAGAAAATATTATCAACAAGATCATAGAAGAAAACTTCCCCAACCTAAAGAAAGGGAGGCCTTTAAACATACAGGAAGCTTACAGAACAGCAAATACATTGGAAAAGAAAAGAAAATCACACCACTGCATGATAATCAAAACATTAAATGTCCACAACAAAGACAGGATATTAAAAGCTGCAAAGGAAAAAGTACAGGTTATATAAAGTCAAACCTATCAGAATTACACCAGACTTCTCATCAGAAACTCGAAAAGCCAGAAGGCTTGTGCAGATATCTTACAGACACTAAAAGATCGCAGATGTCTGTCAGACCTAACTATTATACCTAGCAAAAATCTAATCACTGTAGATGGAGAGAACAAGATATTCCAAGACAAATTTAAACAGTACCTATCCACAAATCCAACCTTACAGAAGACACTAATAGGAAAAGTTCAACCCAATAATGCCAATTACACCCAGGAAACACAGGAAATAAATAACCTCACACCAGAAAAACCAAAAGAAAGGAATCACACATACTCTACTACCATGAACATCAAAATAACAGGAAAGAACAACTGGTCATTAATATTTCTAAACATCAATGGTATCAACTCTACAATAAAATGACACAGGTTAACAGAATGATATCAAAACAGAACCCATCTTTATGCTGCATACAAGACACACACCTCAGCAATAAAAATAGACATTACCTCAGAATAAAGGGCTGGAAACGGTTTTCCAAATAAACAGACACAAGAGACAACATGAGTGAATATTCTAGTACCTAATAAAATAGACCTTCAACCAAAATTAATCAGTAGAGATGGGGAAGGACACTTCATTCTCATCAAATGGAAAATACACCAAGACAACATCTCAATTCTGAACATCTATGCACCAAATGCAAGGGCTCCCTCATTTGTAAAAGAAGCATTACTGGAGCTTAAACCATACATCAAAGCTCACACATTGATGGTGGGAAACATTAACACAACACTCTCTCCAAGAGACAAATCATCCAGAATAAAACTAAATTGGGAAATAAAGAAACTAACAGATATCATTAATTAAATGGACCTAACAGATATCTACAGAACATTTCACCCAAACACAAGAGAATATACATTTTTCTTAGCACCTCGTGGAACCTTCTCTAAAACTGGCCATGTAAATGGTCACAAAGCAAGGCTTAGCAGATATAAGATGATTGAAATAAACCCCTGAATCTTATCATGGATTAAAGCTAGAACTCAACAACAGAAATAACAGAATGCCAGCAACTAATGAAACCTGAACACCTCGCTACTAAACAACCACTGTGTAGGGGAAGAAATAAAGAAAGAAATTAAAGACTTTCTAGAGTTCAGTGAAAATGAAGGTACAATAATCCAAACTTACGGAACACTATGAAAATAGTGCAAAGGGGAAAGTTCATAGCACTAACCGCCTTCATAAAGAAATTGGAAAGATCCCATACTATTAACATAGCAGAATACCTGAAAGCTCCAGACATGAGGAAGAAGGAGAAGAGTAGAAGGTGACAGGAAATAAACAGAATGATACAAAAATCAATAAAATGAAACACTGGTTTGTTGAAAAAAATGAACAAGATAGACAAACCATTAGCCAAAGTAATTAAAAGGCAGAGTATCCAGATTAACAAAATCATAAATGAAAAGGGAACATAACAACAGACACTGATGAAATAAAAACAAAATCGTTAGGTCTTATTTCAAAAGCCTATATTCCACAAAATTGGAAAATCTAAAGAAAAAGTACAATTTTCTGGATAGATTTTACCTACCAAAGCTAAATCAAGATCATGTAAACACTTTAAACAGTCTTATAACCCCTAAAGAAATAGAAGCAGTCATCAAAAGTCTCCCAAACAAACAAAAACAAACAAACAAAAAAAAGCCAGGTCCAGAGGCTTTCAGCGCAGAATTCTACCAGATATTCAAAGAGTTAATATCAATACTCCTCAAATTATTCCACAAAACAGAAACTGAAGAAACATTACCCAATTCATTCTATGAAGCCACATTCACCCTGATACTAAATGGAAAAAGACTCAACAAAGAAAGAGAATTTCAGACCAAATTCACTCATGAACATCAATGCATAATTATTCAATAAAAGGACTTGCAAACTGAATCCAAGAACATATCAAATACATCATCCACCATAATCAATTTAGCTTCATCCCAGGGATATAGGGATGGCTCAACATACAGAAATCCATCAACATAATCCACCATATAAACAAACTCAAAGAAAAAAATCATATGATTATCTCATTAGATGTAGAGAAGGTCTTTGACAAAATCCAATGTCCATTCATGATAAAAATATCGGAGAGATCAGGGATACACTGTCCATATCTAAACGTAATAAAGGCAATATGTAGCAAGCTGTTTGCCAACATCAAATTAAATAGAGAGAAACTCAAAGCAATTCCACTAAAATCAGGAACAAGACAAGGTTATCCACTTTCTCCATATCTCTTCAGTATAGTATTTGAAGTTCTAGATAAAGTTATAAGACAACTAACATAGATCAAGGACATACAAATTAGGAAGGAAAACATCAACATGTTGCTATTTGCAGATGATACGATAGTGTGCATATGTGACCCAAAAATTCTACCATAGAACTCCTACAGCAGATAAAAAGCTCCAGCAAAGTAGCTGGAAGATAAACTAAAAAAAAGTCAGGTGGAGAAGAAGGAGAGAGGAGGAGACCGTGAGAGGAGGAGGAAGGGGTTTATGGGGTGATACAAAGCGAATAAAGTATAATTAATAATAAAAAATGAAAAAAAATCAGTAGCAAATGACAAACAGGATAAAATAGAAACTAGGGAAACTGCACCCTTCATAATAGGCACAAATTGTATAAAGTATCTTGATGTAACTCTAACCATGCAAGTGAAAGACTGTATGACAAGTACTTAAAGTCACTGAGGAAAGAAACTGAAGAAGATATCAGAGTCTGGAAAGATGTCACATTGGTAGGATTATCATAGTAAAAGTGGCCACCTTCCTGCTCATTGATCACCTCCCCCTGAGGGGGGAGCAGCCTTATCAGGCCACAGTAGAGGACAATGCAGCCACTTTTGATGAGAACTGATAGACTAAGATCAGAAAGGAGAGGAGAACCTTCCCTATCAGTGGACTTGGGAAGTGGCATGCATGCAGAAAGGGGAGGGAGGGTGGGATCGGTGGGATCGGGAGGGGAGGAGGGAGGGGCTTATGGGGGGATACAAAATGAATGAAGTGTAACTAATAAAAAAATTTTAAAAATGGCCACCTTCACAAAAGCAATCTGCAGATTCAACATAATCTCCATCAATATAACCAACACTGTTCTTTGCAGACCTTGAAATAATAATTCTCAACTTCATATGGGAAAAAAAATACAGAATAGCTAACACAATCCTATACAATAAAAAAAAAACCTTTTGGAGATATCTCTGTCCTTGACTATACTTCAGGCCACTGGTAATAAAAACTACATGGTACTGGCATAAAAACAGAATGGTGGATCAACGGATTCAAATAGAACACCCAGAAATAAACCCACATATCTATGGACATTTGATTTTTGACAAAGGAGCCAAAACTGTATAATGGAAAAAAAAGAGAACATCTCCAACAAATGGTGCTAGTATAACTGTATGTCTACATGGAGTAAAATGCAAATCGATCCATGTTTAATGTCCCTGAACAAAACTCAAATCCAAGTGGATCAAAGACCTCCATATAACACCAGATAGCAGAAGAGAAAGAGAGGAAGAGTGTCAAATTTATTGGCACATGAGATAACTTCCTAAAGAGAACACCAACCACTCAGGCTCTAAGATCAACAATTGATAAATGGGACCCAAATTAATAAATGGGTAACTGAAAAGTTTCTATAAGGCAAAGGACACTGTCAATAGAACAAAACAATAGTCTACAGATTAGGAGAAGATATTCAACAATCTTAATCAGACAAAGGGTGAATATCCAAAATGTATAATGAACTTAAAAAATCAAACACCAATAAACCAAATAACCCAATTTAAAAGTATGGTACAGAAATAAACAAAGAAGGAATATCAAATGGTCAAGGAACACTTAAAGAAATGTTCATCAGACTAACTCCCCTTCTTTCTTATGATTCCCTGTACTCTGCCAAAGGTTTGGTCATGAGTCTTTGCTTTGAAAACACTGCTAGTTAGAGTCTTTCAAATGTGCTCAGTAGACTCCTGTCAATGTTCAATGCACATCCCATCTGTCTTTCAAAACGAGGATGGATAGGAGCTCCACAAGGACCAAATATATCTGGGCACAGGGTCTTTTCTGAGACTGACATGCAACCAAGGACCATGTATGAATGTAACCTAGTACCTCTGCTCAGATGTAGCCTGTGGTAGCTCAGTAACCAATTGGTTGCCCATAGTGAGGGGAACAAGGACTATTTCTAACAGGAACTCAATGACTGGCTCTTTGGCCTCCCCACCCCCCAAGGGAGGAGCAGTCCTGTTAGACCACAGAGGAGAGCTTTGCAGCCAGTCCTGAAGATACCTGATAAAACAGGATCAGATGAATGGGGAGGAGGTCCCCCCTATCAGTGGACCTGGCAAGGGGCACGGTGGAGATGAGGGAGGGAGGGAGGGACTGGGAGGGAATGAGGGATCGGAACACAGCTGGGATACAGAGTTAATAAAATGTAACTGATAAGAAAAAAATAAAATTAAAAAACAAACAAACAAACAAAAAAGAAATGTTCATGACTTTAGTCATCAGAGAAATGCAAATCAAAAGGGCTCTAAAATTCCACCTCACACCAGCAAGAACAGCTAAGATCAAAATAGACAGAGGTAATAGATAAAGAGAGAGAACAAAGAAGGAGAGCGGGCACAGAGAGTTAAGAGTACGGAGATGAGACCCGAGGAGAGCAAGGGTGAGAGGACAGAAGGCTTATAGAAAAAAAGAGAAACTGGGTGGGGATATCTCTGTGACAACCTGGAAACTTAAGTCAGGATATGAAGGTTACTCAAGCAGACTCCTAGTAGCAGAGTCCATAAAGACTGAAGGGAACATCCTCTAGACTAGTCTTCTAATAAAGGATGGGGAACACTAACTCACCCACAAAAGCTTTGACCAAAAATTTACCCTGCCTGTGAGATGTGCAGGGATAAAGATGGAGCAGATAGAGTAGAAATTGATGGAATTCCCAACCGATGACTGGCCCAACCAAAGACCTACCTTATCTGACAGTGCCAAACACTGATACTATGAGTGATACTCTGCTAAGCTTGCAGACAGGAGTTTGTCAGAGTTGTCCTGTGAGAGGCTTTACCCAGTAGCACCTCAAAATAGATGCTAAGACTCACAGCAAACATTGACTGATGCATAGGGAGTCTTGAGGAGTATTAAGAAGAAAGAGAAAAGGACCCAGAAGTGAAAGGATCACCACAAGAGAAACAATAGAGCCAACCAACCATATCCCAGTTTGCTGAGACTGAAGCATCAACCAAGGACCACGCATGAACTGGACCTAGACCCCCTACAAAGATGTAGCAGATGGGCAGCTTAGGTTTCACTGTGAGTCCTCTAGTAAGGGATGTGGGGACTGCATGGGATAAGGACTTGCTTGCTAGCTTTTAGATCACTTTCCCATGGTGGGATTGCCTTCCAGGCCACAGGGGAAGAAGATAAGTTCAGTCCTGACACAACTTGATGAACTGGGTAGATGTGAAAAGGAGCTCCCCTTTTCCAGAAGGGCACAAAAGAAAGGGTGGGATTGGAAGGGAAGGAGGGAGGTGGCTATATGGGTGAGAATAAAATGAATAAATGAGAAAAAAATCAACACACACGCACAGGCACACAGGTATGCATACATGCATACAAGCACTCATATATGGTGTCTCCTTCTTAAATAATTCCGCAAGAAAGATCCAGTTAACTCTTGTGATTTTATTACCAAAAATGAATAAAGAAAACCCTAGCAACACCATAAAAGAGTAACTATCAAATTATAGGTTAAAGAAGAATGGTGATGTTCAATGCTAGATGAAATCCCAAATCAAGGGAGATTGTTGTTAGAAATATTGTTATTATAATTAGAAAATTTGAATACAGAATACGAATTACAAATGAGGTTGTTATATGTGAATTATTTATAAACAAATTCCTTTGTTCTATGGAAATATGTGATGAAGATTGTAGCAATAAAAGACCATATTATATGTCACTTTGGAGAGAATTAAATACATATGCCTTCATAATTTCCATTCAGCATGGCCCATAGCACAATATACTTGTCTTGCTTAAAGAAATCTTCCAACAATAGATAAGAGGTCAGTTGCTGAAGTGAAGGATTGGAATGAAATTCTAATGCTCAGAGGGGAGAAACTCAACTGTATACTAAGCACCTTGGTCAGCAGAAGGTATCTTGTTACTTTTTTAAGGAACAAAATCTTAGCAGAGGGCTTTCAAAAGAATAACTGACCTCCAAGCCCTGGTCGCAGACGGTTATCATATCCATCCAGAAGCCTATCCAAGATTCTAGTGAAGATAGTGATGTTGTCGGTGCTGTCATCAGGAATATCTGGAGCATGCTTAGGAGAGAGTCTGCAAAGGAAAATAAAGCGTTCTTAATAGAAAACAATTACATGACTAACCATTTCAATTCCAGAAGATTTCAATAAGTAGACCTGGCAAATTCAATAGCTGTACATCTTGACCCACTGAGCAAGCAATTCTTATTTGCTACAATAATTGCTTGTGTAGGAAGAGAACAGCACTCAACACTTGCACTCTTCCTTCTAAATTTGCATGAAATTTAGCAGGTACATGTTCCAGCCTCATCTCAGCAGCAGACAAACACAAGCAGACACAGTGTTGTTGGCAAAAATAACTGGCAGACATTTTCTGCTCGAACTAAAGAAAAAAAATGTTACTGAGAACATACCAGCAGTTTAGTCCAGAGAAATATATGATAACAGAATAGTTAGGCAAAACCTTGAACTACCTTCAGTCCCCACCATATGAAGACATAGCAACCAAACCAGTAGTAATTTAGAAAATACAAAAGATACCAGGACTATTTGTAGTGATACTTCTATCTCATTTTACATATGCAGAAACAAGCTGAGAGAAAAGAGAAAACAAATTTGTTGTCAGTCATATCACTAACAAAGGCAGGTATAGGACAATAATTGAAAACTTGCAGATTTTACACTCCATCCTACTTCTTTCATTTGGATGCCTTTTGAAAGCTCTTCTGAATACCATATGTTTTTCTAAACACATAATCATGTTTGTTTTCTAAACACATAATCACATTATAAACAAAAGTAATGTTTAGAAACAATCATAGTTGTTTTTATTCTATATAATAGGAACTTGGTGTTATTAGACACAAAAAGAATTTTGTTTGTTGTTTCAGAGGTTATTCTTAATCACCAAATAATGTCCTGTTGTATAAATGTACAATATTTCCATTATCCATTCATCAGATAATGAACATGTAGGCCTTTTCCATCTGTTGGCTGGTAAATAGAGAAGTAATGAACATGGATGAGCAGTAGGCATCTCTCTAGTATGGCATGGAGTCTTTTGAGTATATACTCAAGAATGGTCTAGCTGGATCATTTGGTAAATCTGATTCTAGATTTTAAAGATACTCTATAGTGATTCCACTATGAATTTTACAGTGGCTATAAACATCTTCACTCCCACAAACAGGAAAAAAGTGTTTCTCTTTCCCCACATCCATGCACGTATCTGCTTTTATTGAAATATTTTACTGTGACCATATGACTGAGGGAAAAAAAATCTCAAAGTAGTTTTAAATTGCATTGACTCTGATGGCTAAGGATGCTAAAAATAAAAAAATAAAAATACTCATGCACTTGTATTTCATTTTTTGAGAACTCTTTGTTTAATTCTATACCCTATTTCTAATTGTATTTTTTTTCTTAATACATTTCATAACCCTGAGCATATAACCTTCTACTTTCCAGAGAGGGCTATTAATACTGAAATATACAAATGATCTGGCTACAAGGAATAAACTAAAAAAAATATTTAGCAAAGTGACTGGATACAATATTAACTCCAAAAAGCAGTAGCCATCCTATATACAAATGACAAAAGGGCTAAGAAAGAAATTAAGGAAACTACACACTTCACAATAGCCACAAATATAATGAAGTAACTTGTAACTCTAACCAAGCAAGTGAAAGACCTACATGAAAAAAAAAAAAAAACCTTTGCTCAATCCCCATCCTGAAAGGCAAAGAGGATGGACATCAGAAGAAAAAGAAAACAGAAAACAACCTAGGAACCTGCTACAGAGGGCCTCTGAAAGCCAGAAGAAAACAGGAAACAACCTTGAAACCTGCCACAGAGGGCCTCTGAAAGCTTCTGCAGTATAGACTGTCAAAGCAGATGCTGAGCCTGATGGCCAACTGATGGGCAGAGTGAATGGAATTTTATGTAAGAAGTGGGAAATAGTAAGAGCTGGAGGGGATGGGAACTCCACAAGGAGAGCAACAGAACAAGAAAATTTGAACACAGGGAACTTCCCAGAGACTCATACTCCAACCAAGGACTATCCATGGAGATAACCTAGAACCCTGACAATGCAGCCACTTCTGATGAGAACTGATAGGCTAAGATCAGAAAGAAGGAGAGGAGGACCTCCCCTATCAGTGGACTTGGGAAGTGGCATGTATGCAGAAAGAGTGAGAGGGTGGGACCGGGAGGGGAGGAGGGAAGGGCTTATGGGGGGATACAAAATGAATAAAGTATAATTAATAAAAGTTAAAAAAAAGAAATTGAAGAAGATATTGAAAGATGGAATGATCACCCATGCTCATGGATCGGTAGGATTAACATAGTAAAAATGGACATCCTGCCTAAGGCAATCTACAGATTCAATGTAGTTCCTATCAAAATATCAACAAAATTATTTACAGAATTGGAAAAACAGTATTCAATTTCATATTGAAAAAAATCCCATAATTTCTCAAACAATCATGTACAATAATCTGGACTTATCTCTATTTCTGATTTCAAGCTGTACTAGAGGGCATCAATAATAAAAACTTCATGGTATTGGCATAGAAACAAAATGGTGGATCAAAGGAATTAAATAGAAGACCCAGAAATAAATCCACACACTTACGGATACTTGATTTGTGACAAAGAAGCCAAAACCATACAATGGAAAAAACATAGCATCTTCAACAAATGGTGCTGGTCTAACTGGATGACTACGTGTAGAAAAATGCAAATAGACCCATATTTATTACCCTGCAAAAAGTTAAAGTCCACGTGGGTCAAAGACCTCAACAGAAAGCCAGACACACTAAATTATTTAGAAAAAGTGGGGAAGAAACTTGACCTCATTGGTACAGGAGAAATCTTCCTGAACAGAACACCAACAACACAGGCTCTAAGATCAACAATTAATAATTGGGACCTCATGAACCTGAAAAGCTTCTGTAAAGCAAAGGACACTATCATCAGAACAAAACAACAGCCTACGGACTGGGAAAGGATCTTCACCAATCCTACATGTGACAGAGGGCTGATATCCATAATATATAAAGAACTGAAGAAGTTAAACACCAACAAAACAAGTAATCCAAAGGAAAAAAAAAAAGAGTACAGAGCTAAACAGAGAATTCTCAACAGAGGCATATCGAATGGCAGAGAAACACTTAAAGAAATGATCCTTAGTTATTCAGGAAATGCAAACCAAACCACCCTGAGATTTCAACTCATACTCATCAGAATAGCTAAAATAAAAAACTCAAGTGACAGCACATGCTGCAGAGGTTGTGGAGAAAGGGGAACCCTCCTCCATTGCTGGTGGGAATGTAACCTTGTACAACCACTTTGCAAATTAATCTGGCTAAAATTAGCCAGATCCAGCTATACAACTTGTAGGCATATACCCGAAAGATGCTCCCCCATTCAATAAGGACATTTACTCAACTATGTTCATAGGAGCTTTATTTAGCAAGATCCAGCTATACAACTTGTAGGCATATACCCGAAAGATGCTCCCTCATTCAATAAGGACATTTACTCAACTATTTTCATAGGAGCTTTATTTGTAACAGCAAGAATCTGAAAACAACCTAGATGTCCCTCAGTATAGGAATGGATACAGAAAGTGTGGTGTATTTAAAGAATGGAATACGAATATTACTCAGCAATTAAAAAAAAAAGGAAATCATGAAATTTACAGGCAAATGGTGGGAACTAGAAAATATATTCCTGAGTGAGGTATCCCAGAAGCAGAAAGACACATATGATATATACTCACTTATAAGTGGATATTAGTCATATAATATAGGGTAAACATTCTAAAATCTATTGTCTAAAGAAGCTAAACAACAAGGAGGACCCTTGGGAAAATGTGTATTCCTCACTCAGAATGGCAACCAGGATAGACATCAGAAGTAGGAGTAGAAAGGGAACAGGACAGCAATCTTCCACAGAAGACCTCTGAAAGACTTTACCCATCTTGGTATAGAAGAAAATGCTGAGACTCTTAGCCAAACTTTGGCAGAGTGTCAGAATACTTATGGAATAACAGGAAGATAGAAAGACCTGTAGAGGACAGAACTCCATACAAAGAACAACAGAGACAAAATACCTGGACCCAAGGGGCCCTGAAAAGACAGATACTCTAACCAAGGATCATACATGGAGAGAACCCAAACAACCTATTCAATGGAAGCCCATATACTGCTCTGCTTCAAAGTGGGTTCCCTAACAAGGGGTACAGGGGCTGTCTGTGACATGAACTCAGTGGCTAGCTCATTGATCACCTCCCCCTTGGGGGTGCAGCCTTGCTAGGCCACAGAGGAAAATGATGCAGCCAGCCTTGATGAGTCATTATAAGCTGCGGTCAGATGGAAGGTGAGGAGGTCCTCTCTTATCAGAGGACTAGGGAAAGGACATAGGGGAAGAAAAGGAAGGGTGGGAGGGACTGGGAGGAGACAAGGACGGGTACTGCAGACAGGAGACAAAGTGAATAAAGAATGTGGCCTCTGATAGGTCCAAGAAGCTCCAGTGAAAGACTAGATGTGCAGTAATAAATAAATGGATTGAATTTGATGGATGTAAACGTAAAAAAAGGGAGAAGAATACAAGATTAGATGTGTAGAGAACAGAGGATTAGATATGCGAGGAGTTGGAATAAGGAGTGGATATAGTCAAGACACACTGTCTAAGATTCTCATTGAACTAAAATGTGTTAAATACCTTGCTGGGTAGAATCTTTCAGAGGCCCTCTGTGATAGGCTCCTGTCCGGTTCCTTGTTTTCTCCCTCTTCCAATATTTGTCCCATTAGCCTCTCTGAGTGAGGATTGATCATTTTACCCAGGGTCCTCCTTCTTGCTTAGGTTCAATAGGTGAAAAAAATTTTAGTATGTTTATTCTATATTACATTTCTAATATCCACCTATAAGTAAGTATATAGACGCTACCCAGCAATGTATCAAAGCAAATGCTCAGACTCATAGTCAAACTTTGGGCAGAGTTCAGGGAAGAATCTTATGAAAGAAGGTGGAGATAGAAAGACATGGAGGGGACAGGAGCTCCACAAGGAGAGCAATAGAACCAAAAATCTGGGTAGAGGGGTCTTTTCTTAGACTGATTCTCCAAACAAGTACCATGCATTGAAATAACCTACAAACCTTGCACAGATGTAGCCCATGGTAGCTCAGTCTGCAAGTGGGTACCCTAGTAATGGTAAGAGGGACTGTCTCTGATGTGAACTCAGTGGCTGGTTCATTGATCACCTCTCCTTGAAGGGGGAGGAGCAGCCGTACCAGGCCACAGAGGAAGACAATGCTGTTAGTCCTGGTGAGACCTAAAAGGCTAGGGTCAGAGGGAAGGGGAGGAGGACATCCCCTATCAGTGGACTTTGGGAAGGGCATGGGAGGAGATGAGGGAGGGACAGTGGGGTTGGGAGGGCATGAGGGGAGGGTCTATAGATGGGATACAGAGTGAATAATCTGTAATTAATAAAACATAAATTAATCTTAAAAATGCTAAATACAGCCTCAAAATATTCTCAGTAAAATTCTTTATGATTTTACACTTGATCAAGATTCTCAAAGAACTAATAAAAAAGTTAATGCTATGTGCAAGCCAATAATGTTCTCAAAAAATTTCTATATGTTTGTACTTGGCTGATGGTACATTTTTTTTTTCTCTTAGAGAACCAAATGCTGGTTTATAGATTGCTCATGGAATTTTCTCTTCAAGAACTCAAGCAGAACAAGATTTTGTAGCTGTTGCTTATCCAAAGGTACTTTAGGAAAACAGTCATGGTACATTATTGAAATCTTTAGTGATAGCATAATTCTTTTTCTTTTTACTTTACTCAGGAAACATCAGAAGACATTAGTACCCAATGATAGAAAAAAAAACTGTATAAAAGCATATGTGTATTAAATTGATGAGATGGATCCCATAGCCATGACCATTGTTCTTCTTATCAATCACTATTGATTGGATCAAACAAGATAATCATGATTTTCTATAAAGAATTAAAATGAATCTGGCAATACACCATCTGTAGCTCAAGGAAATTTAGTAATTTATTAAATCTTAAAAACATATTGGTTTATTTCTGGGTCTCCTATTCGGTTCCATTGATCCTCCTTTCTGTTTCTATGCCAATACCATGCAACCCTACATATGACAGAGGGCTAATATCCAATATATATAAAGAACTCAAGAAGTTAAAATGCAACAAATCAAGTAATACAATTAAAAAATGGGGCACAGAGTTAAACAGAGAACTCTCCGTAGAGGATTGTAGAATGGCAGAGAAACACTTAAAGAAATGCTCAACATCCTTAAGCATCAGGGAGATGCAAATCAAAAGGACCCTGAGATTTCACCTTACACTCATCAGAATGGCCAAGATGAAAAACTCAAGTGACAACACATGCTGGAGAGGATCTGGAGAAAGGGGAACCCTCCTACATTGCTGGTGGGAATGCAAACTTGTACAACCACTTTGGAAATCAATCTGGCACTTTCTCAGACAATTAGGAATAGTGATTCCTTAAGATCCAGCTATACCACTCCTAGGCATATATCCAAAAAATGCTCAAGTACCCAACAAGGACATTTGCTCAACCATGTTTATAGCAGCTTTATTCGTAATAGCTAGAACCTGGAAACAACCCAGATATCCCTCAGTTGATGAATAGATACAGAAACTGTGGTACTTTTACACAATGGAATACTACTCAGCAATTAAAAGCTAGGAAATCATGAAATTTGCAGGCAAATAATGGGACCTAGAATCGATCATCCTGAGTGAGGTATCCCAAAAGCAGAAAGACACACATGGTATATACTCACTTATATAGACCTGTAAGATAGGATAAATATACTGAAATCTATACACATAAAGAAGATAAACAAGAAAGAGGACTTGGGGTAAGATGACCAATCCTCACTTAGAAAGACAAATGGGATGGACATTGGATGTAGGAGAAAACAAGTAACAGGACAGGAGCCTACAGCACAGGGCCTCTGAAAAATTCTACCTAGCAGTGTATCAAAGCAGATATTAAGATTCATAACCAAACCTTCGACAGAGTGCAGGGAATCATACAAAAAAAAGGGGGAGTTATTAAGTCCTGGAAAGTACAGGAGTGCCACAAGGACAAAATATATCAGGGCACAGGGGTCTTTCATGAGACTGTTTCTCCAACCAAGGATCATGTATGGATATAACCTAGAACCCCTGCTCGGATATAGCCCTTGATAGCTCAGTGTCCAAAGGTGTTCTCTAATAAAGGGAACAGGGACTATTCCTGACATGAACTCTAAGGCGAGCTCTTCAACAATCCCCCCCACCAAAAGGGAGGAAAAGCCTTGCTAGGCACAGAGAGGATATTGCAGCCAGGCCTGAAGATACCTGATAAGCTAGGGTCAGATGGAAGGGGAGGAGGTCCTCCCCTGTTAGTGGACTTGGAAAGGGGCAGGGAGAAGATGAGGGAGGGAGGGTAGGATTGGGAGGGAAGGGAAGAGGGGGTTACTGCTGGGATACAAATAAATAACCTGTGGTTAATATAAAAAAAATAAATAAATTTAAAAAACCTATTGGTAAATAATTAAAGTGTAAGTTCTATCACCACCACTTGATATAAATGGCTTATTTCTTTTTAAAATTTGTTTGAGAATTTCATATATGAGCATTATATTTAAATCATATACAATACCCTCTTCATATGTCCCCCTATTCCTCATCAAATCCTTATTATGTTATACAGAATATGATGTACATATGTAGATAGAAATACATTTTACTAAATCCATTTAGTTTTACTTATATGTGCATGTGTTTACAGCTAAACACTTAAGATTGGATAACTTATTTGGTAGACTTGTCCTTAAAGAAGATTAATTCTCCCTCTCTCAGCTGCTGTAGCTCTTCACCTATGGATGGTACCTTGTAAGATGCCCCAGTCTACACTGACATGTCAACTGAATGTAAAGATATATTCCATAACTTGGAAATCTTTGGAAGGAAATGTATAAACTGCTTCACAAGTAAGGAATGTTTTTTTTAAATTTTTATCCCCCAAATCTTCTAATAATGAAATGAGAAACCTTTAAAAGATGTGCACTTCTAGGCTATGAGAAAAATTCCATGGACCATGTACAGGATGTCCATACCACCAGCATTAACTTAGTCTCATCAAGGATACCAGTGTGTTTACATTCAGGGAAAGCAAGAGAAGTAGAGCTGCAGAGATGCTGATGCAGTTCATAAACAACCGAAAGAATAAAAAAAATATATACTTCATTAAAAGAATGACGATTTCCATAATTCTGCATGTATCCTAGAAGAAAAAAATTTCCTTTAATTCTAAAATACAGGGCAGGTCATATCTCTTCACTACTCTCAAGGTTTCCATAAATATTGAAAATTTTACCAAATAGAATTCTAGTTCCTTATCCTGACATTCATAGCATTATATATGTTTACAATTGTTAATTCCACTACTTCACTTTTGGATCAGGAATTGTGGTCAGATCAATTCATTTTATTTGTCAGTGTCCTCAAGGTTGTCATACACCAATACCAGTCTTTCTCAGAAGTCTGAAATCAAACTAAAGATTCAACCCTCAGTATATGCAGTATATATTAAGGTAGTTATCAAAAGCAATCCAATCAACACATTGTACTGTATTTCCAGTAGGAATTTCAATTTAAAAAAAAGAATGAGTTTTGGCAAAGACATGCCTATATAATTTATTGTGGTTCAGATATAAAGTATCCTCCTCAAGGGCTCTTGTTTTGAAGGTTTTGTCCTCAGCTCATATGAATTAATGGTACTGTGAGGGATATAACTTTAGCAAGTGAATCAATAGCTTTTATTGTATATTATTATGAAATAAGGGTCTACTAGAAGAAATTGAGCACTAGGAGTATCCCCTAAAAGGGTGTGTGTGTGTGTGTGTGTGTGTGTGTGTGTGTGTGTGTGTGTGTG
>NW_026590715.1:561393-710147 GCF_907164565.1 Psammomys obesus | reverse complement strand
GTGTGTGTGTGTGTGTGTGTGTGTGTGTGTGTGTGTGTGTGTGTGTGTGTTCACTGTCTCTTTCTGTCTCTGTCTGGGTCTCTCTTTCTATGTCTGTCTGTATCTGTCTGTCTGTCTGTCTCTCTCTCCCTTGATCTTTCTCTCCTATGCTAGAAACTATGAACTATGCGGTTTTTCTCCAACTCCAGAAGAACTGGAGCTAGGAGACCACAGATGAAAATCTCTGAAACTCTGAGCCAAAAGAAATCATTCTGATCTTAAATTGTTTTGCTGGGTATTGTGGGGTTTTTGTTTGTTTGTTTTGTTTTTGTTTCAAGACAGGGTTTCTCTGTGTAGCCTTATCTGTCCTGGACTTATTTTATAGACCAGGCTGGCCTCAAACTCACAGAGATCTGCCAGCTTCTGCCACCCAAATGCTGGGACTAAAGTTGTGCTCCACTGAGCCTGGTTGGGTATTTTTTCATAGAGACAAAAAGTGGCACATAATCTATCTCAAGAAGATAGCTCTTGTTTTCATAAATAGCATATACAAACTGGTAAACCAGGAAACTCTTGGCTTGAGACATACCATATTAATATGTGTCACACCTTTGCTTTTTCTAAGTTTATTTAAAATCAAGACCAAGTCCTATATGCTTTCTTAGGCACCTCAAAGGAATCATAAAAACACAAAAATAAATATAAATTAATAAATAAGTGACAAAAATAAGTAGAAGTTATTCATTATTAAATAGTTATATGAATCATCATCAAAGTAAATAAACAAGAATTCAGGTGAAAAGTATGACACAGTATATGAATTTACAGTTAGGATTTGGGTTCACTTGAAATAACCTTACTTTCCACTAATTTGGAATACACACAGAAAATTGTTCTACTTTTTCTCCTTGTTTTTGAGCTCTAGAAATGTGGGTGTTTGAACTGAATTCCAGTTTGTACTTTGGGATTCAGAAAGTGCCCAAGTGCTATCTCCAGAATTGAGAAATGATTGAGAGGAGATTCCTATAACTATTTTGTTATAGATCAACGTTTCTCAATCTTCCTAATGTTGTGACTCTTTAATACAGTTCTCATATTGTGGTGACCCTAAACCATAAAATTATTTTTCTTGCTCCTCAGTAACTCTATTTTTTTTTTTTACTGTTATGAATTGTAACTAATATCTGTGTTTTCCTATGGTCTTATTTGACCCTTGTGAAAGGGTCTTTCAACCCCCAGATTGAGATTCACTGTTTAGATGATGAAACAGCAAAGTTTCATCAGACTGTAGATATATGATTCCATAAAAGAACAAAGGCAAACATAGATCAACTTAAAATGACTCACAATCCAACATTTGCCAAGAAGTCAGAGTTTACTTACTTTAAACACTGCCATGATGGGGTACAAAATTTTCCAAGTCTGTTTCTCATATTTTATCTGAATTATTATAAGATGGTATGAGTATATGAGGCAACATTCTGAGAAGAGGATATAAAATAGGTAAAGCTACAACATTAGGAGTATTATCTAGCTACCACTATTTCCTCTTTACCTGACATCCACAAATCTGATTAAAGTAATGAGATGGACACCAGTCTAAAGTTTCTCAGTTCATCTTAGAGGTTGAAATTCTCACACTGGAAATTCTTGAATGTCATCACCTTAACCAAACAGGCAAATGTGACATTACCAAAACTGACATTATGCAATAAGAATTGACAGCATCATTTATAAAGCATGCTTGATCGTAGCCTCACATACACATCTTTGTCTTGCATCACAAATGCTACATTTCTGATTCACAAGGGAAAATGGCATTTCCTAAATCTTCAGATAATAATAAGAAAACTGAACAGTCTACATAGTCATTTAGCTGTTAGTTATTTTATAAAACCTGTGTTGTTTTTCTCTTAACTCAGCTATCATATAAATAATTGAATCTATTTTTTGTTTATAATAAGCTTCACAACCTAAGAACTGAGCATAATTACTCTATCCTTAATCCTCCAGGCTAATCAGGCTTCCTCCTAGTATATACTCCAGGATATTTGCACTTCCTAGCTTTTCTATTGAGCTCTCTCTCCTGGTATCTCCTGGACCTCTCTGTCCGTGGCTGAATCTCCTACTTTCTATCCTCTAACTCCTCTTTCCTTGGCTAGCAGGATGTCCCGCCCTATTCTCTCCCATGCTCACTGATTGACTATACGATGTTTTATTGACATATCAGGGGACCAGTGTGGAACAGAGTTTAAACAACATTAACAAAGGATATTCTTAAAATAAGGCTTACAAACAGATATATCAGGGATATAAAAATTGGCATTTGAATTACACAATAACCTAATGCCTACCGTGGCTAAAACAATAAGTAGGCCAGTTTGAAAGATATATCAGCTAATGTTTATTGTGAAAAGCAATTCACTACAGTGATTGTTAGAATGGGCACCATCACAAAATTTTGTGGGTTTCAGTCTCAGCTTTGTAACTCTTTAGCTATGTTAACTTAGACAAATCACTTAACCTCTTTGTTTCTATATTTTATGTGTAAAATGAGATAGCAGAATCATCAAACTAATGGTTTTATTATAAGTATTACATACAAATGAACACAGAGAAAGTACTTAGAATAGTGCTTCATATATAGTAAAATATAAGCTTTAAATTAGCATGATTGAATAAAATAATTGTAAAGACAAGCATAAAAATCTCAAATTGAGTTTTTGAAAATCAATAATCCACGGATATTTGGTACACATTAGCAATTCATGCCAACTCAGGTGGCAGGAGGGCTTTCTCTGCCATTTTCACACACTCCTTATAAGCCCCATCCCTGTCAACCTCAGGTTGCCAGTATTCAGGACTCCTCGATGCAGGGACTGACCTCTTGAGACATAGAAGCAGTCAGGCCTGGAAGAGTTACAGCTCAGATGGGAAATATATCCTAGCAGTCAGGAGCCAAGGATTACAACAAAGTCACACTCCTGTACAATAAAACTCACACAAGAGATTTATTGGGAGAGGAAATCCCAGAAGGATGGCTGCCTCTACTCTGGCAAGAAACAGCAGGGAACTGGGAATAATGCAAGGTTTATATAGTTTCTTGGCAGGTGGAGCTTTCCAGGGTGGCCTGGTATTGGAGAGATTATGTGCCCTGATCTTTGGGCAAATTTATGGATTGGTGGAATTTTTTGTTTCTTCTGTGGTGGGACTTGGCTACTCTTCTGCTTCTAAGGTGGGAGCCCTTAGAAATCAGCCTTTAGAGCTATTAGAAAAATCTGGGAGTGGGGCCACTTGTATGTCTTGAGGGTTTACAAAGTTTACAAAAAGAGTCCTTAACAGGAAAGCTGATGCTACAGTTGGTATCAATAGCCAACAAGGCCTTCTCCTGAGGAGCTCCACCAGTCAGGCCCTGACCTCAGCCTTCCTTAATGGCTGTAAAGGCTATTTCCTAATGGCTATAACAGCTGTGCACACCCCCCACCCTACAAAAAGTCCATCAATTTCTAAGCCTCCCTATGGATGCTGATGCTGGAAACTGAACTATGACAGTGATATTGACTCTTAACCACTGAGATCTCTCTTGAGACATGTGAATGTAAATTTCAAGGTCAATACACTTACATCTTTGGGACAATGACACCAAGTCAGGCTTTGTTATCTAATAAGAAATAATAAAATCCCCACCATCTTCCTTTCAATTTAAAATATCAGCTATCACCATTGTCATAACCATATAATATTGAGGCAGAAAGAGATGTATAACTATACAGTGTCACATGTCTCTAGATCATAGTTTCTAATACATATTAAATTGTGCAAGTATGAGGAGTAGACCCCAATGTTTTTTCTTTACCCTCCTGGATACATTTTTTTCTTTTTCTTTATTAATTACACTTTACTCACTTTGTATCCACCCCCCCCCGTGGTTCCCTCCCTCCTCCCATCCCTATCCCTCCCTTCTTCCACCCTCTGCATGCATGCCCCTCCCCAAGTCCACTGATAGGGGAGGACTTCTTTTCCTTCCTTCTGATCCTAGTCAATTAGGTCTCATCAGGAGTAACTGCATTGTCTTCTTCTGTGGCCTGGTAATGATGCTTCCCCCTCAGGGGGAGGTAATTAAAGAGCAGGCCAATCAGTTCATGTCAGAAACAGTCCCTGTTCCTATTACAATGGAACTGACTTGGATACTGAACTGCCATGGGCTACATCTGTGCAGGGGTATTAGGTTATCTCCATGCATAGAGCTTGGTTGGAATAGCAGTCTCAGGAAAGACCCCTGTGTTCAGATTTTTTGGTTCTGTTGCTCTCCTTATGGAGTTCCTGTGCTCTCCAGATCTTATTGTTTCCCAGTTCTTTCCTAAGAATCCCTGCACTCTACCCAAAGGTTGCCCATAAGTCTCAGTATCTGCATTGATAGTCTGCAGGGCAAAGGTTTTCAGAGGTCCTCTGTGTCAGACTCCTGACTTGTTCCCTCTTTTCTCCTTCTTCTGATGTCCAGCCTCTTTGTCTTTCTGGATAGGAATTGAGCATTTTAGCAAGAGTCCTCCCTCTTGATTAGTTTCTTTAGGTGTACAGATTTTAGTTGGTTTATCCTATATTATGTGTCTATATGAGTGAGTATATACCCTGTGCATCTTTCTGCTTCTGCTTCTGGGATAGCTCACTCAGGATGATCTTTTCCAGATCCCACCATTTACCTGCAAATTTTATGATTTCCTTATTTTTTTATTGCTGAGTACTATACCATTGTGTAGCTATACCACAATTTGTGCATCCATTCCTCCACTGAGGGGCATCTGGGCTGTTTCCAGCTTCTGGCTATTACAAATAAAGCTGCTACAAACATGCTTGAGCAAATGTCCTTATTGTGTACTTGAGAATATTTTGGATATATGCCTAGGAGCTGAATCTTGAGGAAGCGCTATTCCTAGTTGTCTCAGAAAGCACCAGATGGCTTTCCAGAGTGATTGTACAAGTTTACATTCCCACCAGCAGTGGAGGAGGGTTCCCCTTTCCCACAACATCTACAGCATGTGTTGTCTCTTGAGTTTTTGATCTTAGTCATTCTGATGGGTGTAAGGTAAAATCTTAGGGTCGTTTTGATTTGCATTTCCCTGATGACTAATTAGGTTGAGCATTTCTTTAAGTGTTTCTCTGCCATTCGATATTCCTCTGCAGAGAATTCTCTGTTTAGCTCTGTACCCTATTTTTTAATTGGATTACTTGATTTTTTGCGTTATAACTTCTTTAGCTCTTTATATATACTGGATATTTGCCCTCTGTCAGATATAGGGTTGATGAAGATCTTTTCCCAATCTGTAGGCTGTTGTTTTGTTCTGAGGACAGTATCCTTTGCTTTACAGAAGCTTTTCAGTTTCATGAGGTCCCATTTATTGATTGTTGATTTTAGAGCTGGTGCTGTTGGTGTTGTATTCAGGAAGTTGTCTCCTTTGCCAATGAGTTCAAGTGTATTCCCCACTTTTTCTTCTAAGTGGTTTAGTGTGTCTAATTTTATGTTGAGGTCTTTGTTCCACTTGGACTTTAGTTTTGTGCAGGGTGATAAGTATGGATCAATTTGCATTTTTCTACATGTAGACTTCCAGTTAGACCAGCACCATTTGTTGAATGTGATGTCATTTTTTCCATTGAATGGATTTGGCATCTTTGTCAAAAATCAGGTGTCCATAGTGTGTGGATTTATGTCAGTGTCTTCTTTTCGATTCTATTGATCCACCAGTCTATTTCTATGCCAGTACCATGCAGTTTTTAGTATTGTTGCTCTATAGTACAGCTTGAGGTCAAGGATGAAGACATCTCCTGAAGATCTTTTACAGTACACAATTGTTTTAGCAATTCTGGTTTTCTTGTTGTTCCATGTGAAGGTGAGAATTTTTCTTTCCAGGTCTGTCAAGAATTGTGTTGGTAATATGATGGGAATTACATTGAATCTGCATATTGTTTTTGGTAAGATGGCCATTTTTACTATGTTAACCCTGCCAAGCCATGAACATGGGAGATCTTTTCATCTTCTGTTATCTTCTTCCAATTCTTTCTTCAAAGACTGGAAATTTTTTTCATACAAGTCTTTGACTTGCTTGGTTAGGTTCACACCAAGGTACTTTATGTCCTTTGTGGCTATTGTGAAGGGTGTTGTTTCCCTAATTTCCTTCTCGGCCCTTTTGTCCTTTGTATACAGGAAGGCTACTGATTTTTTTGCATTGATTTTGTATCCAGCCACTTTGCTGAAGGTGTTAATCAGCTGTAGGAGTTCCCTGATAGAGTTTTTGGGGTCATTCAGGTATACTATCATATCATCTGCAAATAGTGATTCTTTGACTTCTATCTCTCCAATTTGTATCCCCTGACATACTTCATTTGTCTTACTGCTCTAGCTTTAAGAATAATGTTGAAAAGATATGGAGAGAGTGGAGAGCCTTGGCTTGTCCCTGATTTCAGTGGGAATGATTTAAGTTTCTCTCCATTGAGTTTGATGTTGGCTATAGGCTTGCTGTATATCACCTTTACTATGTTCAGGTATGTGCCTTATATCCCTGATCTCTCCAATACTTTAAACATGAATGGGTGTTGGACTTTCTCAAATGCCTTTTCAATATCTAAGGAGATGATCATGTGGTTTTTCTCCTTCAGTTTGTTTATGTGTTGTATCACATTGATGGCTTTCCGTATATTGAACTCCCCTGCATGCCTGGGATGAAGCCTACTTGGTCATAGTGTATGATGTCTTTGATGTGTTCTTGGATTCGGTTTGCAAGTATTTTGTTGAGTATTATTGCATCAATGTTCATGAGGGAGATTGGCCTGAAATTCTCTTTCTTTGTTGGGTCTTTGTGAGGTTTAGGTACCAAGGTGACTATGGCTTCATTGAATGAGTTTGGTAGTATTCCTTCTGTTTCTATCTTGTGGAATAGTTTGAAGAGAATTGGTCTTAGCTCTTCTTTGAAGGTCTGGTAGAATTCAGCACTGAAACCATCTGGCCCTGGGCTTTTTTTGCATGATAGACTTTTGATGACAGCTTCTATTTCCTTAGGGGATATAGGACTATTTAATTGGTTTACCTGGTCTTGATTCAGCATTGACATGTAGAATCGGTCAAGAAAATTGTCCATTTCATTTAGATTTTCAAATTTTGTGGCATATAGACTTTGGAAGTAAGACCTAATTATTGTTTGGATTTCTTCAGTGTCTGTGGTTATGTCCCCCTTTTCGTTTCTGATTTTGTTGATTTGGATAGTTTCTCTCTGCCTTTTAGTTAGTTTGGCTAAGGGTTTGTCTATCTTGTTGATTTTCTCAAAGAACCAGCTCTTGGTTTCATTGATTCTTTGAATTGATTTCTTTGTTTCTAATTGATTGATTTCAGCCCTGAGTTTGATTATTTCTAGCCGTCTATTCCTCTTTGGTGTGTCTGCTTCTTTTTTTTCTAGGGCTCTTAATTGAGCCATTAAGTTGCTTGCATGAGATGTTTCGAATTTCTTTTTGAAGGCACTTAGTGCTATGAACTTTCCTCTTAGCAATGCTAACATTGTGTCCCATAAGTTTGGGTATGTTGTGCCTTCATTTTCATTGAATTGTAGGAAGTCTTAATTTCTTTCTTTATTTCTTCTCTGACCCACCTCTCATTTAGAAGCAAGTTGTTCAGTTTCCATGTGTGTGTAGGCCTTTTGCTATTTTTGGCATTGAGGTCCAGTTTTAGTCCATGGTGATCAGATAGGATACAAGGGATTATTTCAATCTTGTTGTATATGTATAGGCTTGCTTTGTGACCAACTATATGGTCTATTTTGGAGAAGGTTCCATGAGGTGCTGAGAAGGTAAATTATTTGAGTTTGGGTGAAAGATTCTGTAGATGTCTGTGAGGTCCATTTGATCCATGACCTCTGTCAGAGTTATTATTTCTTTGTTTAATTTCTGTTTTGTTGACCTGTCCTCTGTTGAGAGTGGGGTGTTGAAGTCTCCCACTGTTATTGTGTGGGGGTCTACGTGTGGTTTAAGTTTTATTAAAGTTTCTTTTACAAATGTGGGTGCCCTTGCATTTGGGGCATAGATGTTCAGGATTGTGATATCTTCCTGGTGGATTTTTCCTTTGATGTGTATGAAGTGTCCTTCTCTATCTCTTTTGATTCATTTTGGTTGAAAGTCTACTTTATTAGATATTAGGATGGCTACTCCTGCTTGCTTCTTGGGTCCATTTGCTTCAAAAACCCTCTTCCAGCCCTTTACTCTCAGGTAATGTCTATCTTTGTGATTTAAGTGTGTTTCTTGTATGCAACAGATTGTTGGGACTTGTTTACGCATCCATTCTGTTACTCTGTGTCTTTTTACTGGAGAAATGAGTCCATTGATGTTGAGGGAGATTAATGACCAGTGGCTGTTAGATCCTTTGATATTGATGTTGGCCATTGTAGTGTGTTTGTGTGTTTGGCTATCTTTTGTTTTGCTGTAGTGAGATTATTTATTTCCTGTGATTTCTTGAAAGTAGTTATTTTTCTTGGGTTGTATTTTTCCTTCTAGTATCTTCTGTAATGCTGGATTTGTGTGTAGGTATTGTTGAAATTTGTTTTTGTCATTGAATATCTTGTTTTATCTGTCTATGAGGACTGAGAGTTTTGCTAGGTACAGTAGCCTAGGCTGACATCTGTGTTCTCTTAGGGTCTGCATGATATCTGTCCAGGCCCTTCTGGCTTTCATAGTTTCTGTTGAGAAGTCAGGTGTGATTCTGATGGGTTTGCAATTATATGTAACTTGGCCTTTTTCCCTTGCAGCTTTTAGTATTTTTCTTTGTTCTGTGTACATATTGTTTTAATTATTATGTGACGGGAGGATTTTCTTTTCTGGTCTACTTTATTAGGTGTTCTGTAGGCCTCTTGTATTCTTATGGGCTTCCCCTTTAACTTGGGGAAATTTTCTTCAATGATTTTGTTGAAAATATTTTCTGGGCCTTGGAGGAGGGAATCTTTTTCCTCTATTCCTATTATTCTTAAGTTTTGTCTTTTTATGTTGTCTTGGATTTCTTGGATGGTTTGTGTCAGGAATTTTTTAGATTTATTATTTTCATTGACGGATACATCGATTTCTTCCATTGTATCTTTTACACCTGAGATTCTTTCTTCCCTCTCTTGTAGTCTGTTGGTTATGCTTAACTCTGTAGTTCCTGTTTTATTTCCTATGTTCTCCTTCTCCATGATGTCCTCCGTTTGTGTTTTCTTTAATTCTTCCAATTCTATCTTCAAATCTCGAACCGTTTTGTTGATTTCCTTCACCTGTCTGACTGTATTTTCCTGTTTTTCCTTCAATTCCTTCAGCTGTTTGTTTAAACGTTCTTCTGTTTCTTTTATTTCTTTCAGTGACACAAACTGTTTGGCTGCTTCTTCCGGTATTTCTTTACGGATGACCATAATCTGTTTTATTATATCTTCCCCTAATTCTTTACTCATTTTTTTTTACTTCCTCCATTAACCACTTCGTTAGCATAGATCTAAGGTCATCTTCTTGAATTTCACTTATGTTAGGGTGTCCAAGGCTACTTGCCCCTGGATAACTGGGTTCTGGGAATGCCATGTTGTTTTGCCTTTTGTTGGTTGTGCTTTTTCGCTGGTCTCTACCCATCTCTCTGTCTCAGGTTTTGTCTGTTAATTTGTAGTGCCTTCTGAGTCCTGGGGTGGGGAAAATCCACTTGGCTGGGTTCTGAAGTTCTCCTCTGCTTTTTGGGTATGGTCAACTGAATAGTGGTGCTTCTCAGAAATTGTCACAGTTCACTTCAGGTGTATGGACCTGTATAGTAACTGTGGTATTCAGGAAGGCTCTCCTCTCATCAGGAGAGGTCCTGGTGATGGCTGTCCTGCTGCTGGGTTTCTTGCTCTGAATTTAGTGAGCAGCAGCTCTTGTTTTTAAGGTGTAATTGTTGGGTTCAGCCCTCTTGAAGGACCAGGGATTCTCACAGTTGTGTCAGTTTAGCTAGGGATAACTGGTTCATCCTTGGCACAGTATCTGAGGGCTCCTGTAATGGCTCTCTGGCTTTTGTTGGTCTGAGGATAGAGCTGTGTGCCCCCGTGCCTTAGCAGTACTCAATAATGGTGGGTGAGCATAGCACTCCTACCTGCAGTAGAAGGCTAGAGCCTAGAGTCTGCGTGAATCCAGAAAGTCTTTTGTTTTTTTGGTGTCCTGAGTGTTAGACCTGATGATCCCCGCGTTGTGGAGTTTCCTTCTGACAGGGACACCCAGTCTTTGCTTTGGGGACCGCCGTTTTGTCTGGGATGGCGAGTAGAACCTGGAGGCACAGATGCGCGCGACTCTGCCTTTCTGGCCTTTGGGAGCCTGGGCGTCTGCCTAAACTGGGTAATTTTTCCAGAGACCTTTTCAGGGTGGTGGTATCAGCTGAGCGTTCTGAGATCAGACCAGCCTTTTCCCTCCCTGTGGGTTTGCACCCGACAGTGAAACTCAGTCTCTGGTGCCCTGGAGCCCACAGTTCTATCTGAGGCAGCAAATCAAGCTCGCAGGCAGGGCTCTGTGCTGGCCCTTGGGTATCCGGTTCTGGTTCTGGGCTGGCTCCTGGGGCACCCACAGAACCCGAGTCTTTTCCAGGGGATGTCTGGGTGACCTAAGGTTGGTCCCAGTCATTTCCTGCACCGTGGGGTTATCTCTCGACTAGAAATTTCAGTCTGTGATGTTGTGGTACCCACAGTTCAGTCTGGGACAGTGACCAGCGCATGCTTGTGTGTGGCTCTGGGCTAGTGACCAAGTGCCTGGTGGAACAGGGATCTCTTCAATGGTTTAGCCGGGTGAGTTAAAGCTTATTGAATCCTCCACTGTGGGGTATCCTCTCACCTGGGAAACACAATCACTTGCGTTTTATGGCCGCGAGTTCTGATTGCTGGTCACTGTGCCAATCCTGCTGTGCTGCTGGTCAGAATGAGAGTCATCTTGGCTCTGCCATCTTGCCCTGCCTCCCCTGGATACAATTTTTAAAGCAGTCTTATATAACTCAGGCCATATACAGAACTTCTGATCTTCCTACTTATATCTATCTACCAAATACTAAGATTATAGGCATACACCACCACACACAGGACCAGAAAAATTTTGTTTCATTTTTTTCTATTTATTTTTTTCTCTTTCTAGAATTCTGGCATGTGGTGACTATAAGGCTCTTTGGTCTGCTGAATTCAACTTAGTTTGTCCATCATTGCTAAAATCCATATAAAGAAAGGTAAAATTTAGATTCAACTCGCTGGGGTCTCAAATCTTAAGAACTAGAGAACTACATATCTCATAAGAAAACATGCATTACGTGATATGTCATCTATTTCCTTTGATTTCATGTATTTTTTTTGTGCCTTCCTTACACCTACACCATAGTGAGTCACTTTGAAAATTCCACCTGTTCAAATAGTCTCCAATGAAGTGGCTCATTTGTATTGTTTGGGAGCTAGACTGACTCAACAAACTGTAATACCTTGATATAATATTCATTTGGTATTCACTTGATAGTTTTGAATGTGCCTTTTTAACCATTAGTGAATAACTGATAATTTTTACTCAGAAAAGTACACTTACATGATGATTAAACAGATGAAAGTATGGATACCACCCAAGTACAAACTTTGTGAACTAATGAGTTTGTGAAATACTAAGAGTTACTTGCAGAAGCAGAAATGTCTTAAAGACAGTAGCATCACGAAAAGCCAGTTTTGCAAAGCTACAGACTTGGAGCACACTATTTAACTGACAGGCAACTCCATGGGTTAGAGGTTGTTCTTTGGAGGTAGCTCTGTTGCTCTGAGCCTCTTCCAGCCTGCTCAGCTAGTCTCTATTTATTCCAGGCATCTCAACTTCTCTGAGAGTATCTCTTAGCAGTCCTAATAGTTTATGCACTCTAGGAGATAAAGAAGCTTAGTGAATCTAGTTGGGTTCAGGGACCTCCTGAAACTATTGAATTGTTTACTTTTTGACCACATTGGGCTTCCCTGAAGGTTGGAAGGTTTCACGTGTTCTTAGGACACTTTGTTGTTTTACCTCCCCTTTGAAAGTCTGTTTTGTAGCAAGCTTCCCTCAAAGATGAAAGATTTTTTTTAAGTTTTAACTTTATTTAGTTGTTTACTTTGTATCTCAATCATAGACCCCATCCTCTAATCCTGTTTACCCCATCTTCCCTCCCTCCTGTTCTCTCCTCTACCCTCCAGGAAAGAGGGTCCCCCACTAGCCCACCCCACTACTTAAAGTCTCATTGAAACTGAGCACATCTTCTTCCACGTTCCATGGCAACCCACATAGGCAGTCCCACCAGAGGAAACTGATTGAAAAGCATGCAACAGAGATTAACTATTAGTATTTGGGCAGCCTGCTTCTGGATTTCCTAGCAACCTATGATGTCATCATGTGTCACTCACCAGGTAGTTGCACCTATCAGGTGTGTTTCAGTTGCTCCATGAAAGGACCAACCCACCAACTTGTCTCTCTCTTGCCTTCTTGTTCTTGCACTATCTTCCTCTCTCCCCTTTCTCTTTCATGGCACCTCCTACCCCTATCCGGTCTTGCTCTCTCCTTCTCTCTCTGTGTTTCCATCCAATAAACCTCCTTAATATAACATCTATTGTGCATCATCATTTCATTGGTGTATCAGGCTGGAAGGGCTCTTCTGGTAGCACCTGTTATGGTCATGCCAGGATCTCTTTAAGCAAACAATGATGCAAGCAACAGATTATTTTTCTGTTCCACCTACCCCGAACCACCACTCAAACACATGTGCCTTAAAACCTACACTTTCTCTAAACTGCCATGACTTTAAAAGACTCACCTGTCCCTCTCCTCACTGCCACTCAGACTCAGCAAAGGCAGACACTATGCTATTCCTACTCCCTTCCCCACCACCAGAGAGTAAGCTTGCTCTAGGACCTCTGGATGCTGGCTAGAATTGGCATGGGGAAAGTTGGACACTCACCCTTGTCGCTCGAACTGTCACAGACATAGCCTGCTTATAAACTGTTGCTGTTAGGTAAGCAATTGCTGGAGACCCTATTCACACACAAACCCTGCACACACAGAGATGGCTTTAAATTGCACTGAATGTCTGCCAAAAGAGACTTGTTTGCATAGGAAGGTTTTCAGTAGTGCTGACTTCTAATCATTCATGTCACACGCATAAAGAGAGTTTCAAAACGGGCCAGGACAAACATCCAACAGCAAGCACCTGGTCTCACTGTGCCATCTCAATTACATACCACACATGGCAAGCCACAATGGTAGTTTTAAAATGGAGAAGCCATGCCATTTGCTCAAACCAACCCCACTCTTGCAAAATTCCAAGCCATAATTAATAAACATAATTATTCAAATATTTATATAATTCTCAAAATATTTCTGACCTCTAAGGTCCTACTTCCAGATAGTATAAAAAATTATTTTCTTCCTAATTTCTGTATACTCTACTCTTAAATAAAAAAATGTAATGCTGTAAATTCTTATCTAATGATTTATATAATTTGCTCATTGGGATTACATTTATAAGACTTCCTTAGTCATAAATAACTCTATTTTTAATCTCCCTTTAGACTAAAAACAAGTCTCATTTATTTTTTAAATTTATTTTTTATTTTGTACAACCACTCTGGAAATTAATCTGGCGCTTTCTCAGACAACTAGGAATAGTGCTTCCTCAAGATCCAGCCATACCACTCCTAGGCATATATCCAAAAGAGGCTCAAGTACACAATAAGGACATTTACTCAGCCATGTTTGTAGCAGCTTTATTTGTAATAGCCAGAAGCTGGAAACAGCCCAGATGCCCCTCAACTGAAGAATGGATGCAGAAATTGTGGTACTTCTACACAATGGAGTATTACTCAGCAATGGAAAATAAGGAAATCATGAAATTTGCAGGTAAATGGTGGGACCTAGAAAGGTTCATCCTGAGTGAGCTGTCCCAGAAGCAGAAAAACACACACAGTGTATACTCACTCATATAGACATATTACATAGGATAAACCTACTAAAAACTATACATTTAAAGAAACTAATCAAGAGAGGGGACCCTGACTAAAACGCTCAATCCCCATCCTGAAAGGCAAAGAGGTTGGACATCAGAAGAAGAAGAAAACAGGAAACAACCTAGGAACCTGCCACAGAGGGTCTCCGAAAGCCTCTGCCCTGCAGACTATCAAAGCAGATGCTGAGATTTATGACCAACTGTTGGGCAGAGTGCATGGAATCTTATGTAAGAAGTGGGAAATAATAAGAGCTGGAGAGGACGGGAACCACACAAGGAGAACAACAGAACTAGAAAATTTGAACTCAGGGAACTTCCCAGAGACTCATACTCCAACCAAGGACTATTCATGGAGATAACCTAGAACCCCTGCACAGATATAGCACATGACAGTTCAGTGTCCAAGTGGGTTACATAGTAATGGGAAGAAGGACTGCCTCTGACATAATCTGATTGGCCTGCTCTTTGATCACCTCCCCATGAGGGGGAAGCAGCCTTGCCAGGCCACAGAGGATGACAATGCAGCCACTCCTGATGTGATCTGATAGACTAAGATCAGAAGGAAGGAGAAGAGGACCTATGAGTGGACTTGGGGAGGGGCATGGTTTAAGGAAGGGGAAAGAGGGTGGGACCAGGAGTGGAGGAGGGGAGGCTTATGGGGGGATACAAAGTGAATAAAGTGTAATTAATAGTAAAAAAAAATAAAAAATAAAATAAAGAAAAATATTAACCACAAAAAAATTTATTTTTTATTAATTACAGTTTATTTACTTTGTATCCCAGCTGAAGCCCCCTCCCTCATCCTCTCCTAATTCCATCCTCCCTCCTTTGTCTCATCCCATTCCACTCCACAAGTCCAATGATAGGGGAGGTCCTCCTCCCCTTCCCTCTGACCCTAGTCTATCAGTTCTCATCAGGACTGGCTATACTGTCTTCCTCTGTGGCCTGGTAAGGCTGCCTCCCCTTCAAAGATGATCAAAGAACCAGACACTGAGTTCACGTCAGAGATAGTCCCTGTTCCCATTACTAGGGTACCCACTTGCAGACTGAGCTGCCATGGGCTACATCTATGCAGGGGTTCTAAGTTATCTCAGTGCATGGTCCTCTTTTGGAATATCAGTCTCAGAAAAGACAACTGTGCCCATATTTTTGGGTTCTATTTTTCTCCTTGTGGAGTTCCTATTCACACCAGGTCTTTCTATCTCCCCCCTACTTTCATAAGATTCCCTGAACTCTGCCCAAAGTTTGGCTATGAGTCTCAGCATCTGCTTTGACACCCTGCTGTGTAGAGTCTTTCAAAGGCCTTCTGTGGTAGGCTTCTGTCTGTTCCATTTTCTCCCTCCTCTGATGTCAATAGGAATATGGAATGGCAGAGAAAGACTTAAAGAAATGCTCAACATCCTTAGTCATCATGAAATGCAAATCAAAACGACCCTGAGATTTTACCTTACACACATCACAATGGCTAAAATAAAAAACTCAAGTGACAATACATGCGGCAGAGGATGTGGAGAAAGGGGAACCCTCTTCCATTGTGGGTGGGAATGTAAACTTGTACAACCACTTTGGAAATCAATCTGTTGCTTTCTCAGACAATTTGGAATAGTACTTCGTTATGATCCAGATTTCTATACCTAGTGCCTGTGTAAGGGCCTCTAAGCTTACACACTTCTGCAACCGAACTTGGCTTCAATTTCCCTTAGAAGACAGGTCTAAAATAAAACCTTTTGAATTACTGTCAGTGATTGGGTAAATGGAGGTTCCCTCGGGTAAATGAAGAATCCCATGTTCAAGTCTTTTTGATCCAAACCTTCCACCTCTGTTTGCTCTCCGAAAAATTTAAATATACACCTAAACGAATTTTCTCAATAATCTACTTAACTTTGTCTTCTGCCTATAATATATCCAGTATCCTGCCAGACCCAGGTGTTTCCTATGTCCATGACAGTGTCAAGACAGCTACCACAGGTGCTCCAGTCTGACCTCACCGACTCCCATCAAACTGGACCTGCACTTTTCCTCTCAGCCACTGATGTTCTTACAGACCCTGGACAGCATCAAAACAGCATGTTCTTCCTGTACTTGGCCAGCATGTCATCCTTTGACCTCCCTACAGTAACCTCAGTGTCAGCAGGAAGTAGCCAGAAGAGAATTTCTGCTTGTAATTCACTTATTATCAACAAAAGGCTAGAATGGCTCAGGATAAATAGCTCCAGGTTTTCCCAGTATTCCTCAGCTACTGGGCATGGCTAGCAAACTCTATCATCTACCCTGAACTTTTCAGGGCAGTTGCTTTCCCTTCTGTTCTTGACCATGTAATCTGGACATTTTGTTGCAATTACTTTCTCTCTCTCTCTCTCTCTCTCTCTCTCTCTCTTATCCTCTTGCATGGAAACCAAGAGCTGCTTCCAATGAACTTTCATTTATATACTTTAATTTGTTTTACATGAGAAGCAGCCCAAGCTCCTCATTTTTTAATTATAGAAAAAGGGAAGAATCTTAGTATTTAGGCAGCCTGCTTTTGGGTTGCCTAACAACCTATGTTGTCATCTTGTGTGGCCCAGCAGGTAGTCACAGGCATGGTTCAGGTGCTCCATAAAAGGACCAACCTGCCACTTTCTCTCTCTCTCTCTTGCACTATCTTCCTCTCCACTGCTATCTCCCCTTTCTCTGTCAGAGCTTACCCTACCATGTCTCGCTCTGTCCTTCTTACTCTCCATCCAATAAACCTCTTTCATATAACATCTGTTGCATATAATCATTTTATTAACTGTCTTTCCAAAGCATTTATCAAAGCTTCTTATATTAGCATGATCTAGAGCATTTAGTAAAATACAAACTCTTAGGCAGTGTGCTCCAAGTTTCTGTATTACAGTCTTCTGGTGTAAAGTCCATTTTCAAGCTTGGAAAAATGAAACACTGAAGATCATCGATATTAACATATGATTTAAATGAAGAGCTAGCCAATAGGACGTTACTGATTGTCAAAGGTGCTAGAATATCCAGAACAGGAGACTTAAGAAAATAAACCACATAATTAAGAAATTGTGGAAACAAACAAACGGTAACGATAGCTCTTTTAAGTATGGAAACTGTCACCATGCACTATATACTTTGAGATAGTTCATTTATTTTTAGTAAATATGAAGAATTCCATACATAATAACCAGTGCGAAGTCTTTAGTTGTCTCATATGTACAAAGAATGAATTATTTTTAGCTTGAAAGAGAATAAACAAGAAAAGGTCTCTAATTGAAGAGCTATTCAACTATTTTGCCCTTGCTATAAAAACAAACTATTTACTCTGCTGTTTCAGGAAAGATTTCTTTCTCTCTTATTTAACATAATTGCTAAAATGTTTGAATGTCTCTTTTTATAAGCTTGAGCAGGATGTTAGAAAACAATATAAACCGGAAAAGTGACAACATTAAGGATAAAAACAAAAAGCAGCTGTTGGAGAAATATAATAAATACTCTTTCTGAGAATAAAAATTACAAGAAAAGGAACTATTTTGTTCAAAATCATTAATATGATAGAAAATTTGGGCAGACTGCAGGGAATCATATGAATGAAGGGGGAGAATGAAAGACCTGTAAGTGTCTAGAGGTCCATAAGGAGAACAACAGAACCAAAAAATCTGGGCCTAGAAGTCTTCTCTGAGACTGATATTCCAACCAAGGAACATTCATGGAAATAACCTAGAACTCCTGCACAGAAGTAGCCCATGGCAGCTCAGTCTCCACATGGGTTCCCTAGTTAGGGAAACAGGGGCTGTCTCTAACATGAACTCAGTGGCTGGTTCTTGGAACACCTCTCCCCCCCCCAGGGGGAGAAGCCTTTCAAGGCCACAGAGGAAGACAATTCAGCCAGTCCTTATGAGACCTGATAGACTAGGGCCATATGAAAGGGGAGGAGGTCCTCCCCTATGAGTGGACTAAGGAAGGGGCATGGGAGGAGAAGAGAGGGAGAAAGGGTGAGATTGGGAGGAGATTAGGGTGGGGCTACAGCTGGGATACAAAGTGAATAAATTGTAAAATATTAAAAATCATATTTAAAAAGATTATAAAAAATACATAATGCATTTTTAAAAACTGGATCCTACAAGTGAAATTGTAAAAACTTCAAAATGTGAAGATGTGAGCTTCATGCATTTAGATGAGTGTTTTGTAGAACACCTATCTAGTCAAGGGAAATCAGACTCAAGGAATTAATAAGACAGAATTGGTTAAATTTTTTAATGTTGAGATCATGAATATACTAAAATTCCAACAACACAAGCCTAGTTCTCTATTCTTCAACCAGAGATTACTATAAAATGTTGAAAAAAGATAGAAAGGAGCAGAATACATTAAAATAATCAACCTTCAGTCGCCTGCTCTTTGATCCCTCCCCCTTGGAGGTACAGCCTCTCCAGGCCACAAAGGATGATAATGCAGCTAGTCCTGATGAGACTTGATAATCTAGGGTCAGATAGAAGGGGAGGAGGACCTCCACTATCAGTGGACTAGGGAAACGGCATAGGGGGAAAGGAGGGAGGTTGGGTAGGACTGGGAAGAGAAAGCCACAGTCAGAATACAAGTTGAATAAATTGTAATAAAACAATCAACTTACAAAAATACTAAGGAACAATTCTATTTCCAAGAATAGTGGAAAATAGTCAAATGAAGACAACAACAACAAAATAAGAAGGGTAAAACCAAGGGATAAAATAGCTATAACACAAAAAATCAGAAAGAAATATTATTTGTTTTCTTTCATATGGGGAATTTAGATTTTAAAATTAAATGAAAGCAAAAGAGATTGCATTCGTGAAGAAGAAAAGAACTGATAAGAAGGAATATAAAGAGACAGGAGAACGCAATGGGGGTGAGTATAAACAAAATATATTACATACATGTATGAAAATGTCATAAATAATTATTTTAAATATATGCTAATAAAAATGTAAAGTTTTTTTTTGCCAGGAGACACAGAAGAAGACAGATGTGTTCATGTATGCTGGGAGGATAGCTGGCCACATGGCTAAGAAAGAAGATGACACTGAGCTCGAGGCTATAGGACAGATTGATGGAGCAGAAGCTGCCCTGGGAGTCATGAGATTGGAAACTGATTGATTTTTTATGTGGGTTTTAAAGGTACTAGGATTGGAATCGGAATCTGCCCAGCATAGTGACCACAAACTTAAAAAATATGTAAAGTAAAAACAACAAAACAAAACCCCAAATGAAGGTTAATTAAATAACTGTTTTAAATAAAAACAGTACTATGATAATTCTAAAGTATCTCAACCCAAGGTAGTCATTTCTAGCAGTGATAGTACAAATATTTGATAAGAATTTGGTATGTATCAGGGAACATCAAGAAAACGGGACAATAAGATTGTAAGATCTAGAATATAATGAAGTCTGTTGTGAAACAGTCTATCATAGAAATGGCTACATAAACACAACCAAAATAGCAATATCAATGGACATGATAACACAGGAGAGGAGAATTTCAAATTCTTGGACAAAAAACCACAGGCCACTGAAGGCTGCTAAGAAAGGGAGGATTAACTTCTCCCAGAGATGAGCCCTCTAATTGTTTGTCAACACAAAGTAAAAGCATAAACAAATAAACCATAAACATGAACTAGACAGGTTATATTTACATACACTTGCATACATACACACGTAATAATAATTGTGGAAGACAAGGCTAACAATTTGGGAAGAGGGACGTAGATGGAGTTGGAATGAAGAGACTTGGGAGAGGTGAGAAGGGAGAAAGTGATGTAATAATATTTAATAAATATTAAAATAAAATAAACATGTTTTATATCACTAAGAACAGATTAGTAGACCTAAAAAAAGAAAGTAAAAAATGTAGAATAACGCTGAATTTGGGCAGGAGGGCTAAGAAATAAGGTTAAAAAAATGGAAAATATCATCCTGAGTGAGGTATCTCATAAGCAAAAAGACTCACACGGTATACACTCACTCATAAGTAGATATTAGACTTGTAATATACGATAAACATATGAAAATCTTTACACCTAAAGAAGCTAAAATTGGAAGATCCCTGGGTAAGATGATCAACTCTCATTCAGAAAGACAAAGAGGATGAACATTGGGAGAGGGAGAAAAGAGGAAACAGGACAGGAGCCTACCACAGAGGGCCTCTGAAAGGCTCTACCATGCAGGATATCAAAGCAGAGGCTGAGACTCATAGCCAAACTTTTGGCAGAGTGCAGGGAATCTTATGAAAGAATTGAAAGATAGTAAGACCTGGAGAAGACAGGAGCTCCACAAGGAAAGCAGCAGGTCCAAAAAGTCTGGGCACAGGGGTCTTTTTTGAGACTGATACCCCAGCCAAGGACCACTCATGGAGATGGCCTGGAACCCCTGCACAGAGGAAGCCCATGGCAGTTCTGTATCCAAGTGGGTTCCACAGTAGTGGGGACAGGGACTGTCTCTGACAGGAACTGATTGCCCTGCTGTTTGACCTCCTCCTGAGGGAGGAACAGCCTTACCAGGCCACAGAAGAAGACAATGCAGCCAGTCCTGATGAGACCTGATAGACTAGGGCCAGAGAGAAGGGGAGGAGGGCCTCCCTTATCAGTGTACTAGGGGAGGGACACAGGTGGGAAAGAGGGAGGGAGGGTGGGATTGGGAGGGGAGAAGGGAGGGAGCTACAGAGGGATACAACGTGAAAAAAAAACTGTAATTAATGAAAAAAATGAATTTGGACATTATAGCATCATGTTTAAGAGTCTTGATTTAAGTCTCAAGACAAGAAGATGGCAATAAACTTTTCAAATACATGATTTAACTTGCATTATAGAACAAAATAGCTACAGAATAGAGATGAATAGGAGCAAAATTTTAGGCAGTAAGTTAACCAGAAGCTCGTGCTAGAGTCTAGTTGAAAACAACATTGAAGAAAACTGGGCTAGTAAAGGAAAATAAAATAATTCAAAAAAAAAAAACATGGAGGATAAAATGGTAGATTTTGGTAAGATTTTGGGCAATTTGGAGAGGGAAGGTAGAAAATTGTTAAAGATTACTATAATTTTCTGGCTTAAACATGTACATGGCAAAATTTTGGACTCAAACATGAAAAAGAAAAAGAGGATGTTTTGTTGTTTGCTCTTAGGGAAAAGGTGAGAGATGGAGAGGATACTTTAGGATGCTTAGTTTGAGGAGTTCGTAGAATACCTAAGTAAACTTGTCAAATAAAAAATTGGGTATATTCTCCAAAATAGACCATATAGTTGGTCACAAAACAAGCTTCAACAGAAACAAAAAGACTGAAATAATCCCTTGTATTCTATCTGACCACCATGGACTAAAGCTGGACATCAACAACGGAAATAACAAAAAGCCGACACGCACATGGAAACTGAACAACTTGATACTCAATGACAGCTGGGCTAAGGATGAAATAAAGAAAGAAATTAAAGACTTCCTATAATTCAATGAAAATGAAGGCCCAACATACCCAAATTTATGGGACACATTGAAAGCAGTGCTCAGAGGAAAATTTATAGCACTAAGTGGGTTCAAGAAGAAATTTGTAACATAACATAAAATCACCTTAATGGCCCAACTGAAAACCCAAGAAAAAAAAAGAAGCAGATACACCCAAGAGGAGCAGATGGCTGGAAATAATCAAACACAGGGTTAAAAGCAGTCAATTAGAAACAAATAAAACTATTCAAAGAATCAATGAAACAAAAAGCTGGTTCTTTGAGAAAATCAACAAGATAGACAAACCCTTAGCCAAACTAACTAAAAAGCAGAGAGAATCTATCCAAATCAGCAAAATAAGAAATGAAAAGGATGACATAACTACAGACAGTGAGGAAATCCAAACAATCATTAGGTCATACTACAAAAGCCTATATGCCACAAAATTTGAAAACCTAAATGAAATGGACAATTTTCTTGATAGATTCCATCTTACAATATTAAGTCAAGATCAGGAAGAAAGACTGAATAGCCTTATTTCCCTCAAGGAAATTGAAGCAGTCATTAACAGTCTCCCTTCCAAGAAAAAGCCCTGGGCCAGAGGGTTTCAGCACAAAACTCTACCAGACCTTCAAAGAAGTGCTAACACCAATTCTCCTCAAAGTATTCCACAAAATAGAAACAGAAGGAACATTAACAAACTCATTCTACGAAGCAACAGTCACCCTGATACCTAAACCACACAAAGACCCAACAAAAAAAGAGAACTTCAGACCTATCTCTCTTATGAACATTGATGCAAAAATACTCAATAAAATACTTGCAAATCGAATCCAAGAACACATCAAAGATATCATCCACCATGACCAAGTAGATTTCATCCTAGGCATGCAAAGGTGGTTCAACATATGGAAATCCATCAGTGTAATCCACCGCATAAACAAACTGAAGGAGAAAAACCACATGATCATCTTAGATGGTGAAAAAGCATTTGACAAAGTCCAACACCCATTCAAGTTTAAAGTCTTGGAGAGATCAGGGATACAAGGCACATATTTAAACATAGTAAAGGCGATATACAGCAAGCCTATAGACAACATCAAACTCAATGGAGAGAAACTTAAATCAATCCCACTGAAATCAGGGACAAGACAAGGCTGCCCTCTCTCTCCATATCTCTTCAACATAGTACTTGAAGTTCTAGCCAGAGCAATAAGACAACTGAAGGAGATCAAGGGGATACAAATATGAAAGGAAGAGGTCAAAGTGTCACTATTTGCAGATGATATGATAGTATATATGAGCAACACCAAAAATTGAACCAGAGAACTTCAGCTGATAAATACCTTCAGCAAAGTAACAGGATACAAAATCAACTCAAAAAAAAAAAAATCAAAAGCCATCCTGTATACCAATGACAAAATGGCCGAGAAAGAAATTAGGGAAACAACATCCTACATAATTTCCACTAATAACATAAAGTACCTTGGGGTGACACTAACCAAGCAAGTGAAAGACCTGTTTGAGAAAAACTTCAAGTCTCTGAAGAAAGAAATTGAAGAAGATATCAGAAGATGGAAAGATCTCCCGTGCTCATGGATTGGTAGGATTAACATTGTGAAAATGGCCATCCTGCCAAAAGCAATCTACAGATTCAACGCAATTCCTATCAAAATACCAATTCAGTTCTTCACAGACCTTAACAAAAAGATTCTCAGCTTCATATGGAGAAACAAAAAACCCAGAATCTCCAAAACGATCCTGTACAACAATAGATCATCTGGAGGCATCTCCATCCCTGATCTCAAGTTGTACTACATAGCAATAGTAATAAAAACTGCATGGTATTGGCACAGAAAAATAAAGGATGATCAATGGAACCGAATAGAAGACCCAGAAATAAACCCACACAACTATGAATACTCGATTTTTAACAAAGACACCAAAACCATTCAATGGAAAAAAAGACAGCATCTTCAACAAATGGTGCTGGTCCAACTGGATGTCAACAGGCAGAAAAATGAAAATAGATCCATATTTATCACCCTGCACAAAACTAAAGTCCAAGTGGATCAAAGACCTCAACATAAAACCAGATACTCTAAATCTGTTAGAAGAAAAAGTAGGTAACAGCCTAGATCTCATTAGCACAGGAGACAATTTCCTGAACAGAACACCAACAGCACAGGTTCTAAGAGCAACAATCAATAAATGGGACCTCATGAAACTGAAAAGATTCTGTAAAGCAAAGGACAATGTCATCAAAACAAAATGACTGCCTACAGATTGGGAAAGAATATTCACCAAACTTTTATCTGACAGAGGGCTAATATCCAGTATATATAAAGAACTAAAGAAGCTGAAAAGCAACAAACCAAGTAATCCAATTAAAAACTTGGGAACAGAGCTAAACAGAGAACTCTCTGTAGAGGAATATCGAATGGCAGAGAAACACTTAAAGAAATGCTCAACCTCATTAGCCATTAGGAAAATGCAAATCAAAACGACCCTGAGATTTCACCTTACACCCATCAGAATGACCAAGATGAAAAACTCAAGTGACAACACATGCTGGAGAGGTAGTGGAGAAAGGGGAACCCTCTTCCATTGCTGGTGGGAATGTAAACTGGTACAACCACTTTGGAAGTCAATCTGGCGCTTTCTCAGACAATTAGGAATAGTGCTTCCTCAAGACCCAGCTATACCACTGCTAGGTATATACCCAAAATTTGCTCAAGTACAAAACAAGGAAATTTGCTCAACCATGTTTATAGCAGCTTTATTTGTAATAGCCAGCACATGGGAACAACGCAGATGTCCATCAATGGAGAAATGGATACAGAAATTGTGGTATTTTTACACAATGGAATACAACTCAGCAATCAAAAAGGAGGAAATCATGAAATTTGCAGGCAAATGATAGGATCTAGAAAAGATCATTCTGAGAGAAGTATCCCAGAAGTAGAAAGACAAACACGGTATATACTCGCTTATATAGACCTATAAGATATGATAAATATAATGAAATCTATACACCTAAAAAAGATAATCAAGAGAGCAGACAAGGGGTAAGATGATCAATCCTCATTTAGAAAGACAGATGGGATGTGCAATGACCATATGACAGGAGTCTACTGAGCACATTTGAAAGACTCTAACTAGCAGTGTTTTCAAAGCAGACACTAAGACTCATAACCAAACCTTCAGCAGAGTACAGGGAATCATATGAAAGAAGGGGAGTTAGTATGATGGGGAAAGAATAGGAGCTCCACAAGGACCAAATATATCTGGGCACAGGGTCTTTTCTGAGACTGACACTCAGCCAAGGACCATGTATGGACATAACCTAGAACCTCTGCTCAGATGTAGCCTGTGGTAGCTCAGTAACCAATTGGTTTCCCATAGTAAGGGGAACAAGGACTATTTCTAAGAGGAACTCAATGGCTGGCTCTTTGACCTCCCCACCCCCCAATGGAGGAGCAGTCCTTTTAGGCCACAGACGAGCACTTTGCAGCCAGTCCTGAAGATACCTGATAAAACGGTCAAATGAAAGGGGAGGAGGTCCTCCCCTATCAGTGGACTTGGTAATTGGCAGGGAGGAGATGAGGGAGGGAGGGTGGAATGTGGGAGTGGGATACAGCTAGGATACAGAGTTAACAAAATGTAACTAATAAGAAAATTAAAAAATAAATAAATAAATAAAAGTTGGGTATAGGTATGAGTAAAGAAGAAATGGAAAGTAAAATGTAACACTTGACATTTATGTTACATAGTAACTTTACTATGCTCTTTTTACCTTTCACCTCTCTGTATCTTGCTGCCCTTACCCCTTTAGTTTCCTCTTGAGGGCATTCTTTTTACAAGACATTTAACCAGAGATTTTTAGGTGATGCTCTACTGTAGAGAACCTAACCCCATGGAAGTGTGTTAAAAATAAGTCAGTAAAACAATTATTTATACTATGTGCATGTTTATATATGCATGCTTTGTTTTATGACAGAACAAAGTTAAGGAAGGAAAAAAACCACCAAATACTGCTACTTTTACTGAAGAAATTAAATAATATAAGAATATAATTGTTTATTTGACCAACAGATTGAACATTAACCATCTTAGTTACAGAAGCTGTCTTCTAATCGTCTGGTCAGAATTCTGACATCAAGGTGGATAAGAATGGGTGACAGAAATACACAGATCATAAGCATTTTGTTCCTTCAAGAAATATGGGTATAAAGGTAGGCATTCAAAGCATTCATATTTTCTTCCAAGGATTAAGTTTTCTTACCCTCCAATATCTTGCTTCACAAAGTCCCCGGGTTCTTGTCGTCTTGATTCCCCTTGGCCAGTGGTTCCATGGAGAATACTAATCAGGAAAAGAAGTCCAACTCTGGTCACATAGAAGAGCCACATTTGTGTGATTATCATCTTCTTAGAAAGAAACTTGGAGAGACCTGTGATACCCATAGTACAGGGGAAGGAGACCGACAAATGGGTAGAAAACAAAGGGATAGAAAAAAGGTTTAGAAATGCTTAAAATTGTTGTTTCTCTAGTATCCAGCCAGTTATTTAACACTCTTAACCTGAACAAGGTAAAGAAATATTTGTTCCTAATATATGCTTCTTCTGAACATAATCCTACCAAGAAGAGCAAAAGGTAGAACAAAGCTCCTTATGTCAGTAATCAGGAAAATGAATTTACAGCTGCATCCCTCTCCTTGACTCTTTGTATGACTGGGTGAGTTGTGGAACTTCCTTAAGCCTCAGTTACCTCTTGTACCTCCCATGATGTTAGATAGATGGTTCAGGACTTAAGGTACTCTTCGAGAGGACCCCTGTTTAATACCTAGAACCCATAGGGTGGGTCACAATTGTCTATGAAATTCCGTTCCAGGGAATCTGACATCCTCTTCTGGTTTCTGTGGGCACCTGGGATATACACATTACACAGACATACATGTAGGCAAAACACCCATAAAATAAAATGAAAATAAAAATATTTTTTAATGATAGTCTCTCATATCTCAATTCTATTTCCCTAAAAGACTTGTTTGATCTTTCACATCACAGAGGACTTTGGTTTAGTTAACTATATAACTGCAAAAATTCTAAAACAGTAAGACCAGAAGTCTCTTTACAGCATTGTAAAGATTGTTTCTCATCTTCCTGGAGTTAAACAATTTACCAACATATTGAAAAACTTGAGCAGACAAATGAGTTCACCAGATAGAAAAAAAAATGCTGAGTGATACAATATAATGTATCTTGAATAAGAATGCATTTCCCCATAAAGACCTAGTCAAGGACAGTTCAACTTCTTTATGAAGGAGTCACAACATAAGAGAAATCTAAGCCTAGCTGCATAGCATAGACATACTAAAGTTATGAAATTATAATAATGATAAAAATTAGTAATTTGGAGTTTGTTGGAGGATCCAAGAGGGTGGTGCGGGGAGGACACTCTTTCTGACCAGCAGCACAGTAGGATCTGCACATTGACCAGCAGTCAGAACTCTGGGTCCTAAAATACCAGTGATTGTGTTTCCCAGGTGAGAGGAAAACCAATGGTGTGGGATTCAATCAGCTTCAGATCACCCAGCTAAACCACAGAAGAGTTCCCTGGTCTCACCAGATACTCAGGCACCAGCTCAGAGCCACATGATGCCAGAGTGCTCTGATCACTGTCCCAGAGTGCCCCACCACACCAGAGACTGGGATTTACAGGATAGAGAAAACCCCACAGTGCAGGAAGTGATTGGGACCGATCTTAGGTCACCCAGACAATCTCTGGAAAAAGATCTGGGTCCGGCGGTCACCCAGGCGCCAGCCCAAAGTTGGAATGCTTAGCCACCAGCATGGAGTCCTGCCTGTGCACCAGACTCATCATCCCAGACAGAACTGATATCCCCAGGGCACCAGAGTCTGAGTTTTATTGTCAGGTAGAAGGCACAATGAGAGGAAGAGCAGGTCTGACCTTGGAGCACTCAGCCGACACTATCTACCCCTCCCCCCAAAAATAAGTTCGCAGGAAAAGTCCCTTGGTTGCTGAAAGAGCCCAGGTACCCAGGCACCAAGTCACCCAGTGACCAAAAATACGGAGCCATGTGCCTGTGCTTGTTTGCTCTACTTGCCATCCCAGACAGACCTGCAAACCCCCAAACACCACAGACTGGGGAAAACATTGGTTTCAACCCTCAGGACATCCAGTTTCAGAAAAGTTTCTCGGTTCCCACAGGCTCTAAGCTCTGGCCTTCTACTGCACACAAGAGTGCTATGGCTCACCTGCCACAGACTATGGTTAGGGTACTGGGGCACACCACTCCAACCTCAGACCTACAAAAGCCTGAGAGCCATCGGAGCAACCCTCAGATACTGCACCAAGGTGCAACCAGTTATCTCTAGCTAAACTGATGAAACCACGGGACTCCGTCGTTATTCACAAGGGTTGCACCCAACAAGTACAACTTAACAGCAGCAGCTACAGCTCACTGAATTCAGAGCAAGAAACCAAGCAGCAGGACAGCCGTCTCTAGGACTTCTGTTTATGAGTGGAGAGCCTTGCTGAACACCACAGAAACCACACAGGTCCATATGCCTGAGGTGAACTGTAACAATTCCTGAGAAGCACCACCATTCAGTTGACCATACTCAAAAAATTAAGATCTCCTTCAGAATCCTACAACGAGGATTCTCCCACCCCAGGACACTAGCAGGCACCAGAAATTAACAGACAACACCTGAGATGTACAGATGGGTAGAGGCCAGCATAAAAGCACAACCGACAACAGGCAAAGCAGTATGGCATCCCCAGAACCCAGGTAACCAGAGGCAAGTATCCCGGGACACCCTAACATAAGCAAAATTCAAGAAAATGACCTTACATCTATGCTTATGAAGAGGTTAATGGATGAAACAAATAAAATGCATAAAGAATTAGAAGAAGATAAAATTAAACAGATTATGGCCATCCTTAAAGAAATACAGGAAGATGTAGCCAAACAGTTTATGGCTTTCAGGGAGGAAATGATTAAATCAATGAAAGAATTAAAAGAAACAGAGGAATGTTCAAACAAACAGGTGAAAGAATTGAAGGAAAATATAGTCAGACAGGTGAAGGAAATCAACAAAACAGTTCAAGATCTGAAGATAGAATTAGAAAAATTAAAGATAACATAAATGGAGGAAAAAAATGGAGAACTTAGGAAAGAAAACAGGGACTACAGAAGTAAGCATAACAAACAGACTACAGGAGATAGAAGAAAAAATCTCAGACATGGAAGATACAATGGAAGAAATAGATGCATCCGTCAAAGAAAATGTTAACTCTAAAAAATTCCTGACAAAAACTATCCAAGAAACCAAAGATAACACGAAAAGACAAAACCTAAGAAGAATAGAAATAGAGGAAAAATAAGATTCCCAACTCCAAGACCCAGAAAATATTTTCAACAAAATCATCGAAGAAAATTTCCCCAACTTAAAGTTGAGGCCTATAAGCATACAAGAGGCATACAGAACACATAATGAATTAGACCAGAAAAGAAAATCCTTCTGCCACATAATAATCAAAATAGTAAGTATACAGAACAAAGAAAAAAATGCTAAAAGCAGCTACGGTAAAAGACCAAGTAACATATAATAGCAAAACCATCAGAACCACACCTCACTCCTCAACATAAACTATGAAAAAAAGAAGGGCCTGGACAAAAACAAATTTCAACAATACCTACACACAAATCCAGCATTATAGAAGATACTAGAAGGAAAAATACAACCCAAGAAAAATAACTACTTTCAAGAAATCACAGGAAATAAGTAACGTCACTACAGCAAAACAAAAGGTAGCCAAACACAAACACACTACCATGGCCATCATCATTATCAAAGGATCTAAAAGCCACTGATCATTAATCTCCCTCAACATCAATGGACTCATTTCTCCAATAAAAAGACACAGACTAACAGAATGGATACGTAAACAAGACCCAACAATCTGTTGCATACAAGAAACACACTTAAATCACAAAGATAGACATTACCTGAGAGTAAAGGGCTGGAAGAGGGTTTTTGAAGCAAATGGACCCAAGAAGCAAGCAGGAGTAGCCATCCTAATATCTAATAAAGTAGATTTTCAACCAAAATCAATCAAAAGAGATAGAGAAGGACACTTCATACTCATCAAAGGAAAAATCCACCAGGAAGATATCACAATCCTGAACATCTATGCCCCAAATGCAAGGGCACCCACATTTGTAAAAGAAACTTTAATAAAACTTAAACCACACGTAGACCCCCACACAATAACAGTGGGAGACTTCAACACCCCACTCTCAACAAAAGACAGGTCAACAAAACAGAAATTAAACAAAGAAATAATAACTCTGACAGAGGTCATGGATCAAATGGACCTCACAGACATCTACAGAACCTTTCACCCAAACTCAAAAGAATTTACCTTCTTCTCAGCACCTCATGGAACCTTCTCCAAAATAGACCATATAGTTGGCCACAAAGCAAGCCTCAACAGATACAAGAAGATTGAAATAATCCATTGTATCCTATCTGACCACCACGGACTAAAGCTGGACCTCCCTTGTAACTTGTCTGATCACCATGGAATAAAGCTGTACTTCAACAACAACAGAAATATCAAAAAGCCTACACACACATGAAAACTGAACAACTGACTACTCAATGACATCTGGGTCAGGGGAGAAATAAAAAAATTAAAGTCTACCTAGAATGCAATGAAAATGAAGGTACAACATACCCAAACTTAAAGGACACAAGGAAAGCAGTGATAAGAGGAAAGTTCATAGCACTAAGTGCCTTCAAGAAGAAATTAGAAACATCTCATTCAAGCAACTTAATGGCTCACCTAAAAGCCAAGAGAAAAAAGAAGCAGACACACCAAAGAAAAGTAGACAGCTGGAAATAATCAAACTCAGGGCTTAAATCAATCAATTAGAAACAAAACAAATCAAAGAATCAATGGAACCAAGAGCTGGTTCTTTGAGAAAATCAACAAGATAGACAAACCCTTAGCCAAACTAACTAAAAGGCAGAGAGAAACTATTCAAATGAGCAAAATCAGAAACAAAGAGGGGGACGTTACAATAGACACTGAGGAAATCCAAACAATCTTAAGGTCATACTACAACACCCTATATACCACAAAATTTGAAAATATAATGAAATGGACAATTTTCTTGATAGATTCCATCTACCAAAATTAAATCAAGATCAGGTAAATAGACTGAATAGTCCTATATCCCCAAGGAAATAGAAGCAGTCATCAACAGTCTCCCTTAAAAAAAAGCCCAGGGCAAATGGTTTCAGCGCAGAATTCTACCATACATTTAAGGAAGAGCTAAATCCATTTCTCTTCAAAGTTTTTCACAAAATAGAAACAAAAAAAAAAACATTAGCAAGCTCATTCTATGACACCACAGTTACCTTGATAACAAAACCACACAAAGACCCAACAAAAATAGAGAACTTCGGACCTATCTCTCTTATGGACATTGATGCAGAAATGCTCAATAAAATACTTCCAAATTAAATCTAAGAACACATAAAAGATATCATCCACTGTGACCAAGCAGGCTTCATCCCAGGCTTGAAAGGTTAGTTCAATGAATGGAAATTCATCAATGTAATCCACCATATAAAAAAACTAAAGGAAAAAACCCACATGATCATCTCCTTATATGCCGAAAAAGCATTTGACAAAGTCCAACACGCATTCATGTTTAAAGTCCTGGACAGATCATAAATAAAAGGGACTTACCTAAACACAGTAAAGGCAATATACAGAAAGCCTATAGCCAACATCAAACTAAATGGAAAGAAACTTAATTCCACTGAAATCAGGGACAAGGCAAAGCTGTCCACTCTTTCCATACCTGTTCAACATAGTACCTGAAGTCCTTGCTAGAGCAATAAGACAATTAAAGGAAATCAAGGGAATTCAAATCAGAAAGGAAGAAGTCAAAGTATTACTATTTGCAGATCATATAATATTATACATGTTTAACCCCAAAAATTCTACTAGGGAACTCCTATAGCTGATTAACACCTTCAACCATGTGGCTGGATACAAAATCAACTCAAAATAATCATTAGCCCTCCTGTATACAAAATACAAATGGGCTGAGAAAGAAATTAGAGAAACAACACCCTTCACATTAGCCACAAAGGACATAAAGCACCTTGGTGAACTCTAACCAAGTAAGTCAAAGACTTGTATGAAAAAAAAACTTTCAGTCTTTGAAAAAAGAAATAGAAGAAGATATCAGGAGATGGAAAGATCTCCCATACTCATGGCTAATATTAATATAGTAAATATTAATATAATAATAAAGTAAAATGGCCATCATAACAAAAGCAATCTACAGAATCAATGCAATTCCCATCAAATTACCAACACAATTCTTTACAGACCTTGAAAGAAAAATTTTCGATTTCATGTGGAAAAAAAAAAAAACATATAATTGCCGTGATCCTGTACAACAACTGATTGTACTACAGAGCAATAGTAATAAAAAATGCATGGTACTGGCATAGAAACAGAAAGGTATAACAATGAAGTCAATTAAAGACCCAGAAATAAACTCACACACCTACGGAAACTTAATTTTTGGTTAAGAAGCCAAACCATAGAATGGAAAAAAGACAGCATCTTCAACAAATGGTACTGGTCTAACTGGATGTCTACATGTAGAAAAATGCAAATATATCAATCTCTATCACCCTGCACAAAACTAAAGTCCAAGTGAATCAAAGACCTCAATATTAAGCCAGACACTCTAAACCAGTTGGAACAAAAAGTGGGGAAGAGCCATGAACTCATTGGCACAGGAGACAACTTCATGAAGAGAACATCAAGAGCACAGGCTCTAAAATCAATAATCAATAAATGGGACCTAATGAAACTAAAAAGCTTCTGTAAAGCAAAGGACACTGTCGTTAAAACAAAATGAGTGCTGACAGAATATCGAATGGCAGAGAAACACTTAAAGAAATGCTCAACCTCATTAGCCATTAGGGAAATGCAAATCAAAACGACCCTGAGATTTCACCTTACACCCATCAGAATGGCCAAGATGGAAAAGCTCAAGTGACAACACATGCTGGAGAGGTTGTGGAGAAAGGGGAACCCTCCTCCATTGCTGGTGGGAATGTAAACTTGTACAAAACTCTGGAAATCAATCTGGTGCTCTCTCAGACAACTAGAAATAGTGCTTCATCAAGATCTATCCATACCACTCCTAGGCATATATCCAAAAGAGGCTCAAGTACACAATAAGGACATTTGCTCAACCATGTTTGTAGCAGCTTTATTTGTAATGGCCAGAAGCTGGAAACAGCCCAGATGCCCCTCAACTGAAGAATGGATGCAGAAATTGTGGTACATCTACACAATGGAGTATTACTCAGCAATGAAAAATAAGGAAATCATGAAATTTGCAGGTAAATGGTGCGACCTAGAAAGGTTCATCCTGAGTGAGCTGTCCCAAAAGCAGAAAGACACACACGGTATATACTCACTCATATAGACATATTACATAGAATAAACCTACTGAAAACTGTACATCTAAAGAAACTAATTCAAGAGAGGTGACCCTGACTAAAATGCTCAATCCCCATCCTGAAAGGCAAAGAGTTAGGACATCAGGAGAAGAAGAAAATAGGAAACAACGTAGGAACCTGCCATAGAGGGCCTCTGAAAGCCTCTGCCCTGCAGATTATCAAAGCAGACGCTGAGACTTATGGCCAACTGTTGGGCAGAATACTTGGAATCTTATGTAAGAAGTGAGAAATAGTAAGAGCTGGAGAGGACGGGAACTACACAAAGAAAGCAACAGAACCAGAAAATTTGAACACAGGGAACTTCCCAGAGACTCATACTCCAACCAAGGACTATTCATGGAGATAACCTAGAACCCCTGCACAGATATAGCAAATGACAGGTCAGTGTCCAAGTGGGTTACATAGTAATGGGAAGAGGGACTGCCTCTGACATAATCTAATTGGCCTGCTCTTTGATTGCCTCCCCCTGAGGGGGGAGTAGCCCTACCAGAAGGAAGGAGAGGAGGACCTCCCCTATCAGTGGACTTGGGGAGGGGCATGCATGAAGAAGGGGGAGGGAGGGTGGGAACAGGAGGGAAGGAGGGAGGGGCTTATGGGGGGATACAAAGTGAATAAAGTGTAATTGATTAAAAAAAAGCGAAGTGAGTGCCTACGGATTGGGAAAGAATCTTCACCAAACTTTTATCTGACAGAGGGCTAATATCCAGTATATATCGAGAACTAAAGAAGCTGAAAAGCAACAAACCAAGTAATCCAATTAAAAAATGGGAAAAGAACTAAACAGAGAATTCTCTGTAGAGGAATATAGATGACAGAGAAACAATTGCAAAAATGTTCAAAGTTCTTAGTCATCAAGGAAATGCACATCAATATGAACCTGAGATTTCACCTTACACCTATCAGAATGGCTAAGATGAAAAACTCAAGTGACAACACATGCTGGAGAGGATGCGGAACCCTCCTCCACTGCTGGTGGGAATGTAAACTTGTACAACCATTTTGGAAGTCAATCTGGCACTTTCTCAGACAATTAGGAATAGTGCTTCCTCAAGATCCAGCTATACAACTGCTAGGCATATATCCAAAAAAGACGCTCAAGTACACAACAAGGGCATTTGCTCAACCATGTTTGTAGCAGCTTTATTTGTAATATCCAGAAGATGGAAACAGTCCAGATGACCCCCAGTTGAGGAATGGATACAGAAATCGTGGTAAATCTACACAGTGGAATATTATTCAGCAATAAAAAACAAGGAAATTATGAAATTTGCAGGTAAATGGTGGGAACTGCAAACGATCATCCTGAGTGAGCTGTCCCAGAAGCAGAAAGACACACAGGGTATAAACTCACTCATAAGTGGATATTAGACATATAATAAATATGAAAATATTTAAACATATGAAAATCTGTACACCTAAAGAAGCTAAAAGTAGGAGGACCCTGGGTAAGATGATCAACCCTCATTCAGAAAGACAAAGAGGATGGACATTGGGAGAGGGAGAAAACAGGAAACAGGACAGGAGCCTACCACAGAGGGCCTCTGAAAGGCTCTACCATGCAGGATATCAAAGCAAAGGCTGAGACTCATAGCCAAACTTTGGGCAGAGTGCAGCGAATCTTATGAAAGAATTGGAAGATATTAAGACCTAGAGAGGACAGGAGCTCCACAAGGAGAGCAACAGGTCCAAAAAGTCTGGGTACAGCAGTCTTTTCTGAGACTGATACTCCAGCCAAGGACCACTCATGGAGATGGCCTGGAACCCCTGTACAGAGGTAGGCAGTTCTGTGCCCAAGTGGGTTCCACAGTAGTGGGGACAGGGACTGTCTCTGACAGTTAATGATTGGGCTGCTATTTGACCTCCTCTTGAGGGAGGAGAAGCCTTACCATGCCACTGAGAAAGACAATGCAGCCACTCCTGATGAGACTTGATAGACTAGGGTCAGAGAGAAGGGGAGGAGGACCCCATTTATCAGTGGACTAGGGGAGGGACCTGGGTGAGGAAGAGAGAGGCAGGATAGGAGGGAGGGAGGTACAGGGAGATACAAAGTGAATAAACTATAATTAATAAACATAAAAAGGAACAGTTTGAAGCTAGTTCTGATGGATATAATAAGCTAGGGTCAGAATGTAGGAAAGGAGGACGTCCCCTATCAGTGGACTAGGAGAGGAGCATAAGATGGAGGAGAAGAGGAAGTAAGGGTGGGACTGGGATGAAAAGAGGGAGGGGCCTACAGCTAGCAGGCAAAGTGAATAAATTGTAATAAATAATAAATAGATTGTTTTTTTTTAAAGAAAAAAATTTCTGTCATCTCCAGATCCAGAGAATAGGAATCCTACAAGGAGAGCAACAGAACCAGAAAATTTGAACACAGGGGTCTTCCCAGTGACTCATACTCCAACCAAATACCAGGCATGGAGATAACCTAGAACCCCTGCACAGATATAGCCCATGGCAGTTTAGTGTCCAAGTGGGTTACAAAGTAATGGGAAGAGGGACTGCTTCTGACATAATCTGATTGGCCCTGAGAGGGGAGCAGCCTTACCAGGCCACAGAAGATGACAATGCAGCCACTCCTGATGTGATCTGATAGACTAAGATCAGAAGAAAGGAGAGGAGGTCCTCCCTTATCAGTAGAATTGGGGAGGGGCATTCGTGAAGAAGGGGGAAAGAGGGTGGATCTGGGAGGGGAGGAGGGAGGGGCTTATGGTTGGATACAAAGTGAATAAAGTATAATTAATAAAATAAAATAAAATAAAATTTTAAAATAAATAAATAAATAAGAAAAAATTAGTAATTTGGATTATGTACTGAAGACAACCATTGTTTCTTGACTCTATACTATAAGTGATTTATAAGATATGAGGTTAAGTAAACAGCCAGTGAAATTGTACCTATTTATTATCTTAATTTGAGAAATGAATCAATCCAGACCAAAACCAATCTTTTTAAGTTATTTCAGAGACACTGGATGTATATGAAACATTTTTTAAAAAAATATTAAGTAAATGAACAATCCATAAAATATATTCCGTCTGGAGAAGTATTCTAATTAATTAAAGGAATAAGCCTCCTCTGCCTCCTTATGGATTTTTCAAGACAGGTTTTCTTTATGTAGCCTTGGCTGTCCTAGATCTGATTTTGTAGACCAGGTTGCCCTCAAACTCACATAGATCTAGCTGTGTCTCACTCCCGAGTGCTGAGATTAAAGAAATAAGGCCACTTTTAAACGTACTCTATTCTTACAAAGAGGCCATTAAGGTTCTATTTTAGGCCATCTTTATGGATCTGGTATAGGTGTATGAGGAATCATAGTGCTAAATCAATAACATTGACTTCTGACATGATTCAATGGCCAAATCAGACATGAAAATCATAATTATTCTTACGACATTGGTAAATTCAACAATTTTTATTTCACAAAAACATTATTTCTTGAGTTAAGCTAATAGAGCTTGCATAAGATTGATGATTCATGAACTGAACAAGACTTGTTGGACATTTTACATGAATGATCAAGATTAGTACAGTTCAGAAAAACATATCATGTAAGTAATAAAATATACTTACATGATTAGACAAATGTGGGTTTAAGCAACATTGTTGATATATACTCAAATGTCAATAGGACCAGATTACTACCTAATTACTTATGATCATTTTTACAAGGGCTAATTCTTGTGTAGTCATAAGATATGACTTGACTACTACTCCACAGGAAAAAAAATCATTGATAACAATATAAAGCCTAGAATGTAGAATTAAACTATAGAATAAGAACCATAAACACGTGATCATAGGCATGTTCAGGATTCATGAGTAATAATCTTGGTTAAAGAGAAGATGAACATTTTAAATAAATGAAAATGTCATTGATAAGTGACATTATTGATAAGTGACATATATGCTATCCTTGTATATAACTATGGAATATGTATAAATGATCTTAAATAACCAGCAAATAATAAAATAAATGACATAGATATAATTCCTCATGACATACAAAAAGATTATGATATAGCATATAAAATTATATATATATATAAATAATGTTTGCTTTCAGCCTTGCTTGGTTGTCAGTAATTAGTTAATGACAAAATGCTCAATAGTATGTGTTTATGTATATATATATTGTTTGAAGTTCCATTCTTCTTCATGTTCCCATATTTACTATATGTCACACGATCTTGAAGAACTGCCTTCTAAGAGAATTATTTAGAGGTGTTAGATAATGGTACAGCAATGAGATTTATTTCAAAAAGCATGTTGTGTGTGTGTGATGTAAGTATGGGAATCTTAGGCCATGGCAGATATATGAAGGGTGTGTTGGGTTTATTTTCATCATTGTTATATGATCTTCAAGGTGATGTTGCCAGTTTTACATACCACAAACATTTCCCACTGAGATCATTGATACTCAAATAAACTTAGTTGAAATGTACATCAGTACAATATTGACTTCTATTCAGATTATAAAAAAATGGTCATCTGAGGATGGAAGAAAATGATGTGATTTGAATAATAAATGCTATTAGGAAAGGAAAATGAAAAAATATATATGAATTATGATATAGCATATAAAAAGTCAATAATATGTAAAATCATAATTAAAAACATGCTTAAATAACCATTATCTATTATATACATATACATACATATATGTGTATATATATATATGACATATATATATACACATATATGTATGTATATGTGTATATATGTGTCATATATATATATACACATATATGTATGTATATATAATAGAATGTATATAATATATAAAATAATGTATATATAATATATATGTATATACATATATATCAGAAAAGATTAGCATAATATGTGCACTCCAAGAATCGTATCATTTTGTTAACAAATATTTTGTTAGCAAAATATTACTGTAGTATATAAGAAGAGATTTATGAAATAAAATCATTTGGTCATATCTTATAATCTGAGATCTATGTATGTTCTCATTCAAGACATAGTAAAAGCAGAGTACAAGTATCTGGTACAAAGATTTTACTTTCTTTGAGTATATACCCAGTAGTAGGATTGATTGTTCATATATAATATCTATTTTTGTTTGGGTGAAATGTCTATATTTTTCCATAATGATTATATTAATTTACAGTCCTACTAACAATATATAAAAAATTCCCCCACAAAGCCTGCAAAAAGTATAAACAAAAATATAGGGCACTTGTAAACACAAAAGAAAAGTCAACAGAATTAAGAGGCAACTACAGAATTGAAAAACTATATTTGATAACAGGAACTGACATCCAGTGTACATAAGGAACTAAAAGAAAAAAAAAAGTGAGTTTACAACTAAACAGACATTCACTGAGTCAGAAATCAAAAGAAAAATAGTCTATTTCAGTGACCACCAGGAAAAATTGAATAAGAACCAAAATCAGGTATTATTTAACCTCAGAATGACTATCATCAAAAACTCTCATGTAGGCTTAGATTTTTTTAAACACTTACTTTATTTAAGGTTCTTAAATGCCTCTACTTCCCTTCCAAAACCTGAATTTAGGTAGGAGATCAGTAAGGAAAATGGCTGTTCTCTTTCAGCTACTTCCTGCTGGTTAGAGTTACTGGGTTCTTTGGGGATATACCAGTCTCAGTTGTCAGGATATCAGCAGTCCAGTCAAACAGCAAAGCAGCAAACCACAGCAGAAGCAGCAGCAGCAGCAGAGGTAGTACTCCTCAGCCAGCCTCTTCCTGAATGGCGTGAGTCCACCTAAGCGGAAAAACTCTGCCAAAGCAGAAAAAAAAAGTATTCTGGAGGTTCTCCTCCCCTTCTATATGACCCTAGCTTATTAGGTCTCATCAAGGCTGGCTGCATCCTCTTCCTCTGTGGCCTGGCAAGGATGCACCTCCAGAGCTGGCCCCTGCGAGGAGATAAAGCAGGGGGCTATATCCATGATACAAAGTGAATAAATTGTAATAAGTAATATATATATATATATAATTTTAAAAAGAAAAGTACTCTGAAACATTTCTCTAGGAGAAAAACAGCAAAGTAATGCAAACCATTGCAAAATGCAGAGATGCCAAAGTGCTATCTCACTGTCTGTGGGCTTCTATTTATCCCTCCTCAGAGACCACATGAGGATGTTTTTCAGCTCACAAAATCATGCTCCACAATGAGATATTTTTCAGCTGACAAACAACACTGAACTATTCACAGGGGCTATTTTCTGAGGGGGTGAGGGGTACTGTTTTAGTGTGTATGTGGTGAGGGGACATTCCCACATCCCACACTTAAGACCAAAACAAAAAACATTTTCACATGACACAACTGAGTTTCCAAAGAAATTAGAAACTTCCGCTTACCCTCTGGCCATGTTGCAAAATCAAAAAATAATCAGGGAATATTTTTATATACTGTTGGTAGGATTGTAGATTAATATTAATTATTATGGAAAACAATATAGAGGTTCTAGCAAAACAAAATAGATATTATATATGATCAATCAATTCTACTAGTAATATACTAAGATTTCAAAGAAAATGAAATCTTTGTACCAGATACTTGTACTCTTATATTTATTGAACTATATTAATGAAAGCTAAAAGTAGTGGATCAACCTAGATGCATGTAGGGTAATCATGCATTCAAATAATCTATGACTTTTTAAATGACAAGTATGAAATTTCCAGTATATAAAAGTGATTAGTAGTTGATTATAAAGAAATGTTTATTATACTTGCTTGATTAGTGTACCTTGTAAAAGTAGGTCAAATTAACATAATGCACATACACACACATGTACACACCAAAAATATAGAAAAAAAGGCATGATGTATCATTAAAACATGTAACTAAATTACTAGCAACAATATGGATATATTTAACATTGCTGAAGTATGTATTTTGAAATAGTTAAGATGATGCCAGGCATCATGCCTTTAATCCCAGCACATGGGAGGCAGAGGCATGTTGATCTCTGTGAGTCTGGTGATAGCTAGCCTGTTTGACAGAGTGGGTTCCAGGATGGTGAGCTATGTAGAGAGACCCTGTCTCAAAGAGAAAGAAAGAAAGAAAGAAAGAAAGAAAGAAAGAAAGAAAGAAAGAAAGTTACTGTTTCATAAAATGGCTAAGAAGATATTTTTTTGTTGGTTTTTTTTTTGTTGTTGTTGTTGCTGTTAAAAGCTTTTAACTATAATTCAGAGAAAAAAATAAAACGTCTCCTGCTAAAGTTAGAAAATATTCACAGAGCAGAATTCATGTCTGGTATATGGATAGAGAAATGCCTCACATTAGCAGTTAGCATTACATAAGCATACACCCAAGTCACATGCTCAGATAACCATCACATAGATAAAAAGATAATTTTCAAAAAATAACCCAAATATTTACAATATATGTGGTGATTCTTTTTTTGAGTGAGCATTGTGAGTAAACTAAAAATATTGAGATCCATAAGGTTTTGATACACTTGTCCTCAACCATGATGATATAGGAACATAGTGTGTGTGTCATGGTAACAAAATTCAGGATTTAGGTGACATGACATAGGAACAGATAGCTATGGCAGTAGACCATTATGACAAAGAAACAAAAATCAATATCTATGGCTACTTTTCACTAGTCAATCTTTTTCACTATGGTAGACACATTAAAGTGTGTAGTGAACACACAAGATATATATTAAAAGTGGCTGTAGTGAACAAATGATGTCTGTAGGATAATAATGACTATAGTGAATAATTTATTGTAATGTATGACCATATAAGTGTAATGTACAAACCCTTGGTGAATGAACTGTAGACTATAACAGTAGAGCATATAATGTTATGGATACTGAGAAAACTAATAATCAAAAAAAGAAAAGAAAATATTATATTTTCTTTTAAATTGGTGTGACAAAGTCAATCAACCACATTATAAGACAGAGAAAAGAATGCTGTATATTCGTAAGAGTACAGCTCATAGGAGGCAGTAAAGCCATATGGGCTTATAGTTATTAGACCTAAGATGTTCAATATGACATTCAGATACCCTCTACCCATACCTACACAGGCCTGGTCCTCCTAAAATTTTCTCCCTCAGGTAACAACATTTTTACCCTTTCATTTGCTCAGTGTGTAGACTTTGATACCATTCTTGACTTCTTTTACATTCATACTCTTTCTGCATTCAGGCTCTCAGAAATTCAATTGTTATTTGATTCTGAATGAAACATTCCTAGAATTAAGCCAGTAGTAATCACCTATTCCAATACAACCTAATCCATTACCTCTTCTCAAAATTATCTAAGACTGGCCTTGCTCACCTAAGCAGCAAATCTGTTCTCCATATAGCAAGCAAGGTAAACATTTAGGTTTCTGAGTTACATCATGTCTCACTTTGTCCAAAGCTGGCAATTCAAGAGCCTCATTATATATAATATTTCTTATATGTTTTGAGAGTTGAATTCACACACACACACACACACACACACACACACACACACACACATACACACACACACACACACACACACACATTTGCACGTGTTTGCTGCCACCACCACCACTAATAACAACAGCAGCAGTAGCAGCAGTAACAAAAACAATAATGATGGAAAAAGAGGTCATGAATTTGAAGGAGAGCAAGAGATAACATGGGAGGGTTGGGAAAAGGAAAAAGAAAACAGACATGATTTAGTGATATTGTACTATCAAAAATACAAGAAATAAAAATATATACATATACTTGTCCACATTTAAATAAATGTGCTATTTTCAAATTTTTATATATATATATATATATAAATTAAAAACAAAGAGATAGTTCTATGAAGGAAAACAGGAAAAATAATAGAAATTAATAAAAAAAACATACAAACAAATATGATGTTAAAAGGGGAATATTATAGGGGTATATGGGAAGAGTTGGAGAAGTGGAGTGAAGGTAGATATGTTCAAGATATACTTTCTATATCATGATCTCTTAAAAGAATGAGTAAATAAAAAACTTCAAAATATATTTAGAACCTGCAATTTATAAGACCAAACATGGTCTAACCCATAGTAGCTTACAAACGTGACCCTTGCTTACAATCCTGTCAGGTACTTTACTTCAGCCACTGTGGATTCAGTGCAACCCATTACAATGTCAGGCACATTCCTATCAAAATGCATTTGCACTGCAATATATTCTACCTAGAGCTTGCTTTCATGCAATTTCCAGAATGTTTTTTTTTTTCCTTGAGCCCTTCAAGTTTTCATTCAAATATCACCTTGATATCCTTGATTTCACCTTATTATCCTTGTCCACCGTACCGTTTAAGGCCAGTGTAAACTATGATTTCTATTTATTTTATTCTGAGATATGTAATTCTACCTTGGCATCTATAAGGGGATTATTCCAAGATTTCCAAATATTAAAAATTCTCCAACAATCACGTTTTTGCATAGAAAGGCACAGCATTTACTCCGAACCTATGCACATCCTCCTAAATAGTTTAAATGATTTCTCTAGATCACACATACACATAATACAGTACTAATTCAACACCTCATTATGTTGCTGAAGAAATAATGAGAAAATATCTACATGCAATCAGCACAGACATGAACTTTTAAAATATTTTAAGTTGGTTGAATCTGTGGGAAATGTCTGCACATATTCAACCACAGACATGATTTTTAAAAAATAGTTTCAATCTGTGGTTGATTGAAACTGTGGATATAGAATTTGCCAATACAACAGAGGGTTGCTACATGAGCAATACATAGCAGAGTGTCTGACAAATAATGGGTATTTTACGAACAGCAAATGAATAGATGAATATTATCATGACACAGGTGGAACCCTATATTAAATAAGATGCTATAAACGATAGAGTTGCAGGGGAGACTTTGCAACCTACTTAATCTAGAGGCTATTGGGAACTGACAAGTTCTAGCTGTGTAAGGCTTTAAAGATTCCCCCTTCTTCAACGAAAATTAGAGATGTCAATATAAGGACTATAAATAGATAAAATAATATATATAATGGGATGATCCTAACACTTGTACAGGAAGTACAAGTACAAGTACTGATGGATCTCATCCAAATGCAAGTTCATCTTATAAGCACTTGAGAAGCTTCTGTGTATACAATACAGATACAGTCAAGTCTTCCTCTGGAATTCCTAAAACATGTTTATCTCAGTTCTTAACAATCAGATCATGCTAAAATTCTTTCTACTGTTTTTATAATCTGGAGTTATGTCAGCTGGAATTTTCCCAGATACTATCAAACAAAGTATCAATTATTTGACTTCGGTTATCACTAACTTAGCGTCAAAGCTCTTTCACTCAGATACTATCCTTGATAAGCCACATAGAAATCTGATTTTGGAAAAATTGTATGACTCAATCTTATAACCTATAAAACATTGATAGTTATGATTACATAATATTGTGATAACTAATGGAGATATATCAACTGTAGAATAACTGTAGCATCACACTTACTATGTAAATTACATGAGTCCATAACTGTCAAGTATTTTCACTCTGAAATCTTCTTGTTCTTAACTCAGAACTTATGAAGCACCACCTTATATGACAGGCACCAATCCAAGGGAACAAAACAGCTAAGAATAGAATCAGTGGAGAGAAAAATAATAGACCAAGGTCTTCTTTCTCCACCTACTCTCTAACCCATATATATATATATATATATATATATATATATATATATATATATATATATATATCGACTTTTCTCTTCTATTTCTTCATTAACATCATCCTCTGTTGATTTTTTTCCCACCAAAATTCTCATTGAGGTTTGGAATACTGGGACACTGGACATGGGGATGTCTGGGTTTTATAGGTAGATCTCTGATAAATAAATCAATACTGCCTTTCTTTCCCATGAGATCAGGCTGGTACGAAGCAAGCCCTCTCTGGTGCTTGCCCTCCTTTGCACACAGTCCTTTTTTTATCTTAGGCTTTCCACCATGAACTTAATTCATATGAGTCCTTATGCAGAGCTCATGGACTTTTCAGCCTCCAGAATGACCTTTATTAAATTTTTTTCCTTTCTAGATGACTCCACCTCAGGTATTCTATTTGTTCTATGTTGGCAGCAGAAAATGGCCTAACTTGTCACTGTACTCTCACTTTTGCCCTTTGTAATCCATTTATCTACATAGTTACCTGAGACTGAGCCTGACCCTTTCTCAAGCTTTCATGGTACAGTTGCATTAGCTCCACTGTACTTGCTATGACCTGAACTATCTACATGATCTAACCACTAGCTCCCACTGAATCACCTCTTTAACCCTCTTGTTCTCCTCCTTAACACTAGGCCACACTTGCTTTCTTGATGTTCCCTGAAAGTACCCATGGCTCCTGTTTTAGGCACATTGCCTTTATTGTTCCTCCTATCATAATGTTCTTCCCTCGTGTATCTATACGAATCACTCTCAAACTTGCTTTCAAATTCTAGTCAGATAACAGTTTTCCGCTATGAAACTGCGTTTTTCTCAACTTCCTTGTTCTAACCACTGATTCAGTTTCATTTTACTTGAACTCCCTCTGTTACAACCTACAATAATATTTATTTTTTCATTGCTCATTTCTCCCACTAAATATAAGCTTCATTAGTAAAGGGATTTTATTTCCAACTCTGGGCTAGAAGCCAATGCCTGGCATATGGTAAGCATTCAATAAAACATTTACTGGGAAAATTGCTATTTTGTTGAGCTCATGACTATACAACTCTGACTGCCCTATTATACTCAAAGATAAAGTCTGAAGATAATTTTCTCTTGTAAACCTTTCACTTCTTGGCTTTAAATCCTTCATTGATGACAAGCAAATTCCCCTATGCCTGCAATGTCTTAAAAGAAAAGTTTCCCCTCTTGTTTCTAGCCCTTTCACCTCCTACCCCTGTTCTCCCCACATCTGATCCCTACCCTTGGTTTCCTCTCCATTTCATCTCCTGCCCATTTCCCTCTCTTCATCCACTTCTGCTGTCTATTCTATTTACTCCTCTGAGTGACATTCTGGAATCTTCCCTTAGGCTCTCCTTGTTACTCATTTTCTTTGGGACTGTGTATTGTAGTCTGGTTTTCTTGTACTATAGGTCTAATATCTGCTTATAAGTAAGTACATAGCATGTGTATCTTTCTGGGTCTTGGGATCACTTAGGGGATCACTTGGGATGACTAGCTCATCACTTAGGATGATGTTTTCTAGTTTCAGCCATTTGTCTGTAAATTTCTTGATATATTTTTTTAAAATAGCTGAGTATTATTCAATTGTATAAATGTACCACAATTTCTGCATCTGTTCTTTGGCTGAGGGACATCTGGGTTGTTTCCAGTTTTTTGTTATTATGAATAAAGCCACCATAAACATACTTGAGAAAATGGTCTTGCATGGTGGAGCATCATTTGAGTATATGCCCAGGAGTGGTATAGCTGGGTCTTGAGGTAGAACTATTTGCCAATTTTTTGAGAAAGCACCAGATTAATTGTGAAGGGGGATATCTCTTTGTAAAGCTGGAGCCTAAAGCAAGGCAAGCTCCTGGGAGGATATGTATGTGACTCTAGCTGAGATTCATAACAAGATGCTGGGGTGCAGGAGGAGACATGAAAACTGAAGTGACCACCTCCTAGCCAGACAGGACTAGTGGAAGAAGGGGAACAATTACCCACTGACAAAACCTGTGATCCAAAATTACTGTAGGTGTAACTATATAGGGTTCTTAAATGCTGCTACCCCCCTTCCAACACCACAATGCTAGGTAAGAAAGAAAGAAGAGGGAGGAGTTCTCTTTGCTATTTCCTGCTGGGTAGGGTCCTAGGACTCTTTGAGGGGAGGCAATACCAATGTAAGCTGTCAGGAAATCCATAAGTCCAGGTAACCAGCAAATCAGCAAACAGTAAATACAGCAGCAGGATGAACCAGCAGCAAATAGTCCTGCAAGCATCTGCTCTTTTTCTTCTGGGCTATTATATTTATATCCCTCAAAGTCCTCAGAATTCAGCTAATTCCAGCTGTCAAAGACCACACTCCACATGAGATACTTAATGGGCATGGGCAAACTAAAATCCCCAACTTGAAATTATAACAAAAACATGTTTACATATTATAAATCAAAACATCAACACATTTACCCTTCCTACAAGAACTACAGGGATAAAGAAGGAACAAAGATTGAGGGAATGTCCAACTAATAGTTGGCTTAACCTGAGACCCACCCCACAGTAGAAAGCTAGCCCCTAACATTATTAATGATGCTCTGCTATGCTTGCAGACAGGAGCCTAATTTGACTGATCTCTGGGAGGCTCCAGCCAGCAATAGATTGGGACAGATCCTGGAACTTGCAGCCAAGCATGAGGCAGAGCTTCAGGGGTCTTGTGGAGGTGCTGGGGAAAATATGGAATGACCTGGAGGGGACAGGAACCTCACAAGAATACCAACAGAGACAACTAACCTAGTCCTATGGGGGTTTACAGAAACTAAGAAATCAACTAAGGAATATGCATGGTCTGGTCTTAGGCCCCTTGCACATATGTGGCTGATGGGCTTGATCTTCATATGGGGCGCCTGGTGAGTGAGGTGGGGGAACTGTTTCTAACATGGACTCTATTGCCCACTTTTGGATCACTTCCTCCTGGCAGGGCTGCCTTGCCTGGACTCAGGAGCTGTAGATATGGGCAGTCCTGATGTGACTTGATGTGCTGGAGAGGGTTGATAAGTATGGAGAGGGGTTCCCATTTTATGTGGTGAAAGGGAGAGGAGAAAGTGGAAGGAGGGAAAAGGGGTACTGGGAGAAGAGTAGAAAGGAGGCACCCTTAGGATGTAAAGTCAATAAACTGAAATAAAAATAATTTTAAAACAGAAAAAATGTTTCTCCATATTTTGCTTTAAAAACTTAAAGCTTTCTCTCAAAACCATTATCCTACCAGCTTTACTCTGAGTTATAACACATGTATCTTTTCATATATATGTAATTGGGAGAGATGATAATAAATTATATCAATACAATCTGGTGGGTCCAATAATTGAGAAATGGATGTATAAGGAAGATTTGATCCAATTAACTTGTCAGTCTACAAGTAGATTTACAATTTGATGGTTGGCAATAAGGACTTTCAAAGAAGGTCATGCCTTTGAAAATAATTTACTGTCAAAAGACCTTTTGTTTTTATTTATACTTCCTAGATACCATATGGTGATAGTCTTTCTATCATCTGGCCCTATTCAACACAATGTTTGGCTTCACTTCAGTACCACAAAAATGGAATGAGCCAACCATGGACTAAAACTATGACCCATTTTTCTTCCTTTCTACTTGTTTATGACAAAAATCCTGTCATAGTAACAGATGGGTGATTAATATATTACGTTTATCAAAAATCAATTAACTATAAATGCATGGGTTAAAATGTTCTGGTTTGTATTACGTTCCATTTTTATGTGTCTGTTTTATGCTAGTACCATGCCAACATAACTGCTGTCTAATAATCTTTGTAAACCAGATAGTATGATACCCCCAGTTTTGTTCTTCCTTCTCAAAATTATTTGGCTATTTGGAGTGTTTGTGATTTTATTCAAATATATCAATAATTCTATATTACAATGATATAAAACTAGATAAAAATACTTACTATAAGAAAAGAAAATCAAAGGTCAATTTTCCTAATGATAAATCTTCAGCTAACCAAATTAAAATACTTTAAAAGTGTCATTCAGCATGATCAAAAGATCTCTGGGATACAGAGGTGGCTCGACATAAAGCAAATATGTAAATATCCTATAGCAAATTAACAAAATGAAAAGTAAAAACCAAAATAGTGTGTCAGTAGACATCAAGCATGTACCTGACAAAATAAATGTTTTATATACCATCCTCCATGGGAAAAAGCTAATTTTTCCTCTAAGATCAAGAAAAAAGGTACCTGCATTTGCCACTTCTTTCAAATATAATACTGAAATCAAATAAGCTCAATTAGACAAGAGAAATAAACAATATTCTGATAGAAAAGAAGTGATTGAACTGGCTCTATTGGGTGTTAATGTACTCTTACACATATAAAGACTCCACAATAAAATTATTAGCTATGATAACTGAATTTTATAACACTGAAGAATACAAAAGGAACTTACATGTATCAGTAGCATTATTGTATACTGATAACAAACTGTCTGAAAATGACATTTAAAAATCCCAGTTAAATTTACAACAACAAAAGTTATTGAGATATAAATTTTACCAGGGAGGTGAAATATTTATATACTGACAATAATAAATCTATAAAAGAAATTAAAGAAAATGCAAATATGTGGAATGATAACTTGTGTTTATGGATTGAAAGAATGACTATTAGAAAAATATCCATTCTGTCTAAAGTGACTCAGTACACTTCCTATACTAGAAATAAAAGATAAGGATTACATTTTAAAAACTGCACTTAGAGCACAATGGTAATGATATCATGAGAGAAGAAGAAAGAACATACACTAGAAAACTTAGAAACAGGCTAATATAGACAATTGATTTTTAATACCTGGTACTTGGACAGTGAGTTGTTTTAAGCACCACACAAGAAGGTAGCATATCACCTATAGTATACAAAAGCTTATTACATATAAGTTGATTGCTATGATAAAACCTATGCAAAATAGTTGAATATTTTTACAAACCTGGAGTAGGACAGGATTAGTACTAACTATAAAAAAATAAATTGCAAAGATAGACTACATTAAAAACCAGAACTTTTTCTTGAAATGATACAAGAGCCAAGAAGAGTACTAAAAAATATAGTACAAAGGACGAGAAAAAAGTAGAAAATGGGCAAAGCATGTTTGTGTAGCATATTGTACAAGTTCTTAGTCTACATGCCAAGAACCTCAAAAATAAATACTTGAAAATGCACTCCTCTAAACAGTGATTTCATGTTACCATTAATAATAAAAAGGGCATTTCCTCAATAATAAACATAATGAAAATCAGAGCCAAAATAAGCTCATATTATAATATTCATTGTTTAAAAAAAAAAACAAAACAAAGTCTCATAATAGCAAGTTTGCTGAGCACATTTGAAACTACTTTGAAGCACAGTTTGGCACTGAATTGTACAATTATTGTCCATTACCGTGATCCACCATTGCTATAAGATCCATAAACTGTTAAGAGACTTATGAACTACAAGAAGGAAATTGTGAAAGAATATTCATAAAAGCATCATCTTAAAACAACTGAAGTGTTGGACTAGAGAGATGGCTTAACAGTTGATAGTATTTGCTTCTCTTAAAAGAGGACCTATATTCAGACCTAGCAACTACATCAGGGTATCTCATAGTCAATACTACTATGGTAACATGTAAGGTGGACATATAATCATCAGAAGCTCACTTGCCAGCAAGCCAGGTTTATACAGTGGTGGAAAAGAGATACTGTCTTCAGTCGGCCAAACAGCTCAGTAGGAAAATAAGTTTTTATGTGGTCCTGCCAACCTGAAATTAATCCCTGGAACACATGGAAAGGTGGAAGGAGAGAATTAATTCCACAAAGTTGTTCTCTCTCTCTCTCTCTGTCATATTACACTAATTTTCAAGATTTAGACCTATCATTTATTTCTTTATTTTTTTATTTTTTATTTTTATTTTTTATATTACAGGTTATTTACTTTGTATTCCAGCCGTAGCTCCCTCATTCCCTCCCAAACTCAACTTTCCTCCCTCATCTCCTCCCTGCCCCTTTCCAAGTCCACTGCTAGGGAAGGTCCTTCTCCCCTTCCATCTGACTCTAGCTTATCAGTTATCTTCACACAAAGTTGTTCTCTGACCTTCAAAGCACTTATGCCCTAAATACACACACACAGATAAAACTCACAAAAATTATAAATATATTTATAAATTTAAAATTAGAAAACCAATCTACATTTGATTACATGCATAATAAGTGAATTTAAGAAAACAAATAAGATTCAAGCTAGTGATAAAGAAAGCATCTGAGAGCAGAGATAGGCTTATTCTAAGCTTTAGGAGTATTCAAAATTTTTTAATTCCATGGCAGTTGTATAGATGTTGAATTTATAACTTTTATTAAACAATTTATAATTTATATAACTGTAAATATGTGTTGTTTTATATTTTAAAATTTAAGATACAGAAAAATAAGCCCCATACTCACGGAATGCTAAACACTGAAGATTGATCATACTGATGCATTTCTTTAAATGACATTCTTAAGATTGAAAAAATACAACAAAAGCAATGAGCCATCACTGTATCTATGAAATGAAGTAAATTTTTTTTGATGCAAGTAAGCCATATTTTCAGTGAAAGACATTAAGAGACTTCACCAAGGTAACAATATCAGCAGAAATAGAGAATGGACTTAAACTCCCAATCTTCCAAAGAGATTACCATGGTACAGGGACATTGAATCAACATGAGCAACCGCTTGCCCATAATGTTCCCCACAGATTTATATATTTGAACACGTGGTATCCTGATGGAGGCATTATTTGGAGACACTGTAAGACCTGATTAATGGAAGTTGGTCACTTGGATGAGTGTTTGAGAGTTATATTTGGGTTCTGCTCCTAGTGTGTTCGCTCAGCTTCACTGAGCTGCCAAATGAGAACAAACTACCCTACAAATTCTCTCAACTGGGAAGGGGAGAAGGATCTCCCCTATCAGTGGACTTGGGGAGAGGCATGGGAGGAGATAAAGGAGAGAAGGTGGGGTTGGGAGAGGACTAGGGAGGGGGCTACAGCTCAAATGCAAAGTGAATAAACTAATTAATAAAACAATACATAAATTTTTAAAAAATATAAAAAATTCTCTCAACCACAAGTCAGTCTGCTCCAGCTACTATCCTTTCACCACCATGATAAATTGTACTTTCTGAAACTGAAAGGCAAGTGAACCTCTGTTCCCTTGAGTTGCTTCTATCAGTTATTTTATCATAGTGACTAGAAAAAGATCAAGTTAAATACATGATCAATAAGATATTGTGGGAAGAATATGGTGGTTCAGAAGCAAAAAATATAGTGAGAGACACAATAACCAATTACCAAATGCCCATGTTCAAGAAAAATAGTACTGCTGTTTGTTTACAATACACACAAGCATACTTTGAAACATATGTTACCAATTATGATACAGGTAAAAATGGTAGTCAACTATGGTGTTCTTCTTGCTCAAAGAGGCATTATCAGTTATTTAAAAAGTAATAATTAGCTTTGCAAAAGGAGATGACAGTCATCTAAAATAGGAAACCGTGATATAACATTAAAGGACCATATAAAACAAGATATAATAAAAATAATACAATAATATCAGGAAGTATTTGGTATTTACTATGTGCCAGAAACTAAGCTAAGTATATTATATTCACATTGTCAAGTCCTTACATAACCCTATGAGATAGTATTATTATCATTATTTCAGAGTTGGCAAAACAGAGATACTGGGGAGAAAAGTATCTTGCTCAAGACCCTCAAATTAAAGGACAAAAGCATGATCCAAATCCAAAGCGTCTGGCTTCAGAAACAGCACTGAGTGTCTCCTCTGATGATACCATGCTTCCTCAGACAGATGTGGTAAAAGAAAAAAAACAGATCACAGAAACAAATGGATTTGGTCCAGAAGTAAGTAGCAATGTAGCAAAAGTAGACACCGTAGCGCATGCTCAAACATCCGTGGTGCATGAGCAGCCACCACAGGAATCTGAGCATTTGACCACGATGCACACTCTGAAGGTTCTGCAACATGAGCTGGCATCCAGTTTATAGCAGTAGATACTGACGAGGTAGAAGGAGGAAAAAACATTGAAGTAAGAAGTAATTGTGGAGTGCAAAGTGATAGTCAAGGTACAGAAATTTCCAGTTTTATGACAAAGCAGACAATCACGAGGAATGAGTGCAAGATCATCATAAAACTTCAAACACAATAAAACAGCAGAATGTGCTATGCAGTCATACAAATATGGAAAATAAGCACACACACACATATAGATCCAAAAGACAAGGTAGAATAGAAAATAGCCACAAGTAGCTAATTCACAGGTGCTTATGTTACAAAGCTGAAAAATCTCAATACATGAATATTTGTTTCAGAATCATGTGACCAAGACAGATAGAGAGATACCATGGACATCCAGAGTTGATGAAAGCCATTAGCAATATTTGTACATTTGATCAGGATCTGCACAAAAACATTCTATACTGCAACATACCAGTTACGCCACAAGAGCTAAGATGTATAGATAAGGTGTGGAGGAAGAAAGCCATGCTGAGATGGCCTGTCATATAGTTTTGTGCTTTATAAGTGACCCCTGACACAGGAGCAAAGAGCTTTCTTGCATGAGTAGATGTCACATATGACAAGGGAGACCTGGCAGCATATGCCCAGATGACAATATGACCATGATACACAAACAGCCATAATTTATACTAAAGCATCTGATCATGTTCCATAGTTATACAATCTCATGATAAGAGTTAAAATTATGCTATAAGAAGTAGACATGCTATCATCTTGAAATTAATAAATCATAGTTCCCTTCAGCATAAGAGCAGGTAACACTGATAAAACAGGTGAGAAATCACTGAACATGCTTAAGCACTAGACTCTGATATATGGGAAGTCTAGTGATATAAGATAAAATCTAAAAAATCAGAATGGATAAAGATGGTACAGGAAAATGAAGTCATGTTCCAGAAGCAGAGATCCTGTACTAGGAAAAAAAAAACAGCTAGAAAATACAAACTGAAATATAAGCAATGCATAAAACACTTTTTCTGTATAACAGTAGGCAGTTAAGATTCCTGCTCAGGAACCATGGAGTATGAGCAGACAAGCATGCTGCATGCTCAGACAACCATGGTGCATGAGCAAAAACCTATATGGTTAATGTAATACAAAATTGGATGGATGTGATACAGGAACATAAAACCAAAAAAAGAAGATGCCAAGATGACACTATATAGAGATAAAGTTAATGGTAACATACCTAAGGAGACTATTATTAGGGCAGTAAGATTTGGCAATGATGCTAAAGGCAACAACATAACACATATTCATGCAATTGTCTGATGTCGGAACATTTCACCATGCTGTATTCCCAGATATTACAAGCAAATAAGTTGAAGACTATAACCTTAAAGTATATGTATAAGCATATTGAGGAAAACAGATAAAAGAAGAACAGAAAATAACAGTGTTAGAACTAAGAAAATATTCACTGATTCAAGTGAGGGAGTCCTCCATTTTATAAAGTCATACCATAATCTTTTAAACACTGTTGCAAGTATCATTGTTTGACCATAATGCACTTGTATGTTAGCTTCAGAGATGAAGCTGATAGTCACGATAAGAAATCTAAGGATACCATATCATAACCATCTTTGCCATTGCCACATACACTTCTCAACATTATATTCACTATTTGAAATAGTCTATAGGCAATCATGTATTAATCTGCACACATTTATGAGATATTACCTTTGACTTTTGCAGAAACCAAAGAACAGAAATGCAAATTGAGATATTTAAGATCCCATAGTTCGAAAGCCAATAACTTGAAATTCAGACATATATATTTTGGCTCCACAGCTCTTCCACTTTAAGTATAATAATAAATGACAATATGCTGTGATTATCTTGACAGACAGACATGGTACATGGTTTAAAAACAGAGTAGAAAAATGAATGGCTTTTTTTCCCAGAAGCCGATAGCAATGTTGTAAAAGTAGATACAATAACACATGCTCAAACATCTGTGGTACATAAGCAGCAACCACAGAAGTCTGAGCATTTGACCACGATGTATACCCAAAGCATCAGGCAACATGTGGGTTGATACCATGTTACAATAGTAGACCCCAATGACAAAGTAGGAGAAACTCATGTTAGTAGCGAAATACACAGTGCACAGATTAACATAAAAGGCGCAAAATTTTCAGTTCTTGGAAAAAACTGTACTGTCATTATGTATTTTTTATTATTTATTACAATTTATTCACTTTGTATCCCGGCTATAGCCCCCTCCCTCATCTTCTCCTGGTGCTACTCTCCCTCCCTCTTCTCTCCCTAAGCCCCATCCCCTAGTCCACTGATAGTGGAGGTCCTCCTCCCCTACTATCTGACCCTACCCTATCAAGTCCCATCAGGACTTGCTGCATTGTCTTCCTCCATGGCCTGGCAAGGCTGCCCAGCCAGAAGGAGGTGATCAAAAACCAGGCCACTGAGTCCAATGTCAGAGATAGCATCTGCTCGTCTTACTAGGGAACACACATGGAGACTGAGCTACCTATGGGCTACATCTGAGCAGGGGGTCTAAGTCCTCTCCTTGAATGGTCCTTGGTTGATTCATTAGCCTCTGTAGGCCCTCCTTAGCCCAGATTTTTTAGAATTGTTGGTCTCCTTATAGGGCTCCTGTCCTCTGCAGGTATTTCTATCTCCCTCTTCTTCCATAAGATTCCCTGCACTCTGCCCAAAGTTTGGCTATGAGTCTCAGCATCTGCTTTGATACCCTACTGGGTAGATTCTTTCAAAGGCCCTCTGTGGTATGTTCCTGCCCTGTTCCCTGTCTTCTCCCACTTCTGATGTCTATACTGTTTGCTTTTCTGGAATATCAGTCACCTTGATACCTAAACCACACAAAGACCCATCAAAGAAAAAGAACTTCAGACCTATTTCTGTTATTAACATTGATGCAAAAATACTCAATAAAATAACTCACAAACCAAATCCAAGAACACATCAAATATATCACCCACCATGACCAAGTAGACTTCATCTCAGGCATGCAGGGGTGGTTCAATATATGGAAATCCACAAATGTAATCCACCATATAAACAAACTGAAAGAAAAAAACACCACATGATCTTAGATTCTTAGATGCTGAAAAAGCATTTGACAAAATCCAACACCTGTTCATGTTTAAAGTTTTGGAGAGATCAGAAATACAAGGTACATAACTAAACATGGTAAACACAATATACAGCAAGCCTATAGCCAACATCAGACTAAACGGAGAGAAACTTAAAGTAATCCCCCTGAAATCAGAGACAAGTCAAGGCTGCCCACTCTCTCCATATCTCTTCAAAATAGTTCTGGAAGTCCTTGCCAGAGCAATAAGACAACTAAAGGAGATAGAGGGGATACAAACTGGAAAGGAAGAAGTCAAAGTATCACTATTCACAGATGATATGATAAAATACCTAAGAGACCCCAAAAATTCTACCGGAAACCTCCTTCAACTGATAGACACCTTCAGCAAAATGGCTGGATACAAAATTAACTCAAAAAAAAATCAGAAAAGTCCTCCTATATACAAAAGACAAACAGGCTGAGAAAGAAATTAGGGAAATAGCACCCTTCAAAATAGTTACAAATAACAAAGTATCTTGGTGTAATCAAGTAAGTCAAAGACTTGTACAAACAAACAAACAAACAAACAAACAAAAAAACTTCAAGTGTCTGAAGAAAGAAATTAAAGATATCAGAAGATGGAAAGATCTCCCGTGCTTATGGATCGGTAGGATTAACATTGTGAAAATGGCTAGCCTAACAAAAGCAATCTACACATTCAGTGTAATTCCCATCATAATACAAATATAATTCTTTACAGACCTTGAAAGAACAATAATTGATTTCATTTTGTATTTTTACAAGTCTTGATACTTAAGTGAAAATCCATATAATTTCAAACACAGTATAAAACAGAAATGTTTTAGGTGTATTACTATTAGAGATAATAGGTCAATTCACACATGAAAGATGGAATACATGTGATGTCATAGGAAATAATAAAAAAAAATTCAGCTTATTAAAATGAAGGGATATATGCAATTGATCTAAGGGCATATCATCTGAATGATGCAGGTCATTTTGATAAGTATTATGGTGCATAGCCACACACATATATAACACAGGATACTAATTATATACTAGCATATGAATATAGTATAGAAATGAACTATTATATGATTATTACTCAGGTAGATATGGTATGCTAATAAGAAAAACATACAAGCAGTGAATGACTTTGGTTCAAGAGGATGACAATGAAACAACAGGAGATTTAAATGAACATGATCGCTTATGATAACTGGCCATGACATCTATGGATATATGCTTGTTTCTGGTATACACCAAAATTATCCCATTATATAAGGAAACAACTATTAGTTCTGTTAATAGAAATGGTATAGGAGCAATCAGCAGAAACTGAGAGATCCTTGTACAAGATCTAATGGCAACAATAATACACTAAAGCAATCATTCTGTATTCAGAAGGCAATAGCTGTCAAATGGATTCTGTTTTATTAACAGAAAATGTAGTAAAATGCTTGCATGAACCAAAACTCCAGTCACCAGTACCTGAATAAAAAGAGTTAAAATTGAATAAGAAAAAGAGAGAGAATAGCATGTTTCAACAGAGCTAGACTAGAACCTGCAAAAAGAGCACAATCTTGCCAACATTTTGATTTCTGAGTTCTAGCCATTAGAAATATGGGCAGATAAAGGTACAATTGTGGTATTTTCTTATCATAGTCCTTGCAGACAACAATGAATGGTATTGTTCCAAAGGACAAACTCCATTACCTATGAAGTAATGAATGACTTGGCATCCATAGTGCACTATAATCACAATCATCTATTAGAATGAGAAATTAACTAAACTGCAGTTGTGCACCAGATAATGGAGATGCAGTAACACAAGACACTTAGAGCTGCTGGTAGTGTAACGAAGGATGCTGATATACAGTAAATATTTTTACACCTAGAAAAAAATATTATCACTCGTAAGTAATGACGGGGCAGGAAAGGGCAAGAGATTATTGATAATGACAAAATTAGTTAGATAGAAGCAAGAAGTTCTCATATTAGTACATGTCAAGATGACTATGGATAATGATAATGCAGTGTACACTTCAAAATGATTAATAAATTAATATTATTTTGTTCATCATAATGAAATAATAAATGTTTGAGGAGATATATTTAACTCAATTGAAACTATATATAGACATATATCATAATAGAGATGGGTTAAAGAGAGAAGATAAAAAGGGATGCATATGGTATGAGTACTAGTATATGATGTATTTGAAAAAAATCGCCTATATGAAACTATGTAATGACTATACATCAATAAGAAGAAACAAAATTTAAGTTTAAATAAAATTAAGCTAAATTAAGTATAAATAAACTGCAAGGTAGTCCATAGAAATGTAAAGTTATGTTTTTATATCTATTGAAATACTTTTAAATATAAGAAGAAAAATATTGAACACCAAATTATTCATTATTGATATTAATGTATACACTTACATGTACCCTACTTTTATGCTGCCTGCAAAATAAGTTTGTTTACCCTACAAGCATTTCAATGATGTACTCTGATATGACTTGTGATGTCTTTCAAATCAAAAATAGAATTTTTTTTAGCTCCATCACGTCTTTATGGCACCACCATCATATATACAGACCATCATTGAGCTAAATGTCCTGATGAGTACATTATTAATTTTTATTATTAATCAACATAGCATGAGAAATATACACTAAAATATAAGTATGACTATTATAACACATCAAAACTAATACTCTATAAGTCCCAATAAAGTACACTTACTCTCTAATACAGGTATTCACTTGCATGATGTATATTCAGATAAACCATTAACATGATAACTTACATATAACATGCAATTAATCATAAGCTTTGCCTCTATCTGAAGAATCCTGACATTTACAGAAAGTGAAGATGGGTAACCAAATTATGCTTAAGAATGTTGATATACGAGCTCAGGCGTTTTGACCCTGAGATTCTAGAACAGGGTTGGGTGGTTTCCCGCAGGACTTTTCAGGGCAGGGGCAGAAACCAAACATGGCCTTAGACAAGATAAGATGGAAAAACCTTTACCGTGTTACTATTTCTCTCACCCTGCCCTTCTGCATTTTTTGGTTTTGTTTGTTTGTTTGTTTTGTTTTTGAATGGGACAGAGTCTCACTGTATAGCCCTAAACCTAGACCAGCCTGGCCTTGAACTCATTAAGAAGATCCTCTGCCTTCCTACATCTGGGATTAAAGGTATGTGCCACCAAACCCTGCATCTTGGGCTACATTTTAATGCCTCTCAAAAGATGTTCATCCATCACCAATCAGTGTCTGAACTGATCCAATCTAATTTTGTCTGCCAAGTAAAATTTTTAAAATGTAGTCCGTACAGTCTGAAGTGTAGCTCCTGTATTTAATCTCAGCACTGGAGATAGAGGCAGATAGAGACCAGTGAGTCTGAGGCCAGCCTGGTCTACATATGAATTCTTGGACAACCAGAGATACTTGGTGAGACTCTGTCTCAACATTAATTAAAACACAGTCCTAAAAATTCTCTACCTCCTAGCAGTGTAAAAGCTAAAACTATTACCAGATGGCATCTGAGGCCCATGGCAAAGATTTTTCACTTTGGTGTAAGCTGCCTACCTGATGTTTCCACTGACTTTGTTTTTTTGGATGGTTGGTGGGTTTTGTCTTTAATCTTTATTTTAAACATCCTTTGTTCTGTAACTATTAAATCCTCTTTCAGTGGCTTCCAAGTTGAAAAAAAAGTGTTGATATACAACTTTATAGCAATGGTTCATGGTCATATGAATAATCTCTTATTTAAAAAAAATAATATACAAGAAAGGATTGTAGAATTAACAAAGGCAAAATACAGTTCTTAAAAAGGTCAACAAGGGTCTGAAGACAGATAATTCAGCAATGTTCTTGTCCCATAAGCATGAAATTTTGAGTTTAAACTCTAAGCACTCATGTAAAAGCAGGACATGGCAGCACACATCTGTTGAGCAGATGATTCCCTGGGGTTTGCTTGCCAGAATGCCTAGCCTATCAGTGAGCTCCAAGTTCAGTGAAAGGCCATCTCAAAAGTGCAGAGTGGCAGGACAAGATACCTAATATTGACCATATAAACACATACAAAATAAGCAAAATTGGTAAATGAGACTAAGCCAGAAAAACAAATCAATACAAATTAATATGAGAAATAAATGTATGATATAACTATAGATCTAATAGTTCAAGTTGATATTTTAAAAGTAATACAGATGTGTGGTGTCCCCAACTGATACAATAGAATCCCTGCACCTAAGGCTTAGGGATCGCCTCTGAAGAGGATCTGGAAAAACTATAAGAACTAAAGGAACAGTAAGTTTTGTATAAGATCATGCTTACTAGAAATTTCAGAGAAACTATACTATGACATCTCATCAACTGTGTTACCTAAATATGACCTGAACAAGGGCAATGAAAACAGACACTCTAACATGGAAAAAGGAAAGCTAAAGAGGCCTCAAAGCTACACAAAGAACTACAGGCAACTAAGGAATGCTGAGAAAGGTAGAAAGAGTATTTCTCAGATAAAAACACACCAACTGGTGATTCAATACCAAATGGCCAGCCCATAAAACATACAGTCAAATGATATTATATAGACTGAGAAGGTTACATTTATATATCTTGAACTATATAAATATAGATATACATATCCACATGCATACACATGTACAGAGACATATATGTAATAACAACTAAAAAGAGGCTATGAATTTGAGAATAAGGGGTTACATGGGAGGGGCTAGAAGGAGAAAATCTATTGGGGGAAATAATGTAATGATATTTTAATTTCAAGAAAAAAAAACAAGTATTTAAAAAATTAAAAAGAGAAACATGTATAATGAATAACTCTTAGTAACCTGGAGTTGACATGTAGTTAATACAACATGCTATGGTTAAATCTTGAGGTTGTGCTTGCTATACAGTATAGGTCAAGTGAGCCATGGGACCAGGGAACCTACCTGGAGCATGAGTGAGGTACAGACATGTGCAAACCTTGAAAATATCATCTTGAGACTGGTAGGAGTATTACTACTCCCTACCTGTTCTGATCCTGCATACCCCAGTGCACATGCCTTGCAAACCTCTACCTCTGCCACCATTGAGGTAGCCATATAGCCTGGTGGCCAAGGTTTAGGAAATACCCAGCTAGCACCTGGAATTCCTCATTATGCAAATGAAGCTTTCCAAGCACCTCAGCCCCAGCCAATTATGTAATTTACCCCTAAAACCCCTATCGACTTCCCCAATGTTTGTAAAGCCTTTATTCTCCTCCCCAATAAAGATAAGCTGTTTCACTGAAAAGCATCTCAGAGAAGCCACCTCCCACACCCTAGTATTCATTGCCAAATCTAGTTCTTGCTAACCCACCTACCTAGCTAAGCTTCATATTTTCAAGTCCAGCATCTGTGCACAAAGGTTTCTAGAGGCTGTGAGGAAAGAAGCAGACCCTGGGCCACAGAGTAAGATAAAGTTGTGTACTCCAATTATATTCAGTTTTTTTCTCATATAAAAACACACAAAAAATAAAGAAGTACATAATCAGTTGCTAAGGTTTGTATCAAGATGACCGTGTTTAAATGCTCAGATCACTATGGTCTAAGAACTTCCTATATTATCATATTCAGATTACTATGACATGTAACATTTGCATGTGTTCAAAAGCTCATTGTGCTGCACAGTAGTAGAGACTGCCAAAATAACAATACATTAATAGCAGTCCACACTACATGATCAAACATGACATCAGTTTGCTCTGCTGTCTATGATTCAGTAACATTGTTACTGACAATGATAAACTTCTTTAAAATAGTAGGAGATAAACAAGCACACGGCAAGGACCATAGACCAAGAGGTTCAGAACCAGAAAAATGTAATAAAACATGAGCACCATTATATACAGAAAGCCACAGTAATAAACAGTCATGATACTGGGGCAAAGAGTCTTTATGTGGAAGCAGACAAGCACACAATTAGAAAGAAAATTATAAAACAAAAAGTACATGAATAGACTATCCATGCACCTTAAAAGGCAATCATAGTTCATTGTGCTAAGTGATATTAATTTATTTTTATTATTATTATTTTAATTATCTGTCCACAAAGATAAATACTAAAAATTAACAAAAATGGTTCTCTTAGCATAGTATCAAGATTTTATTTCCCATTATCTTTACCCCCTAGTATTACACTTCTGTATATGTTAACATCACATAGCCAAAGGACCTTTGCAGATGGTATTAAATTATAATCTACTACCTTTACCATACATGGATTAACCTGGATTCCCCAAGTGTGTCCAGTGTACTACGTGGATCCTTAAGAGGAAGAAAGCAATGCAGAATAAGAGTCAGAAGAGATTCAAGAGTGATAAGAAATAAATGCACAGGGGGCCAAGATGGTGGCGCCAGGAGAACACTGTGTCTGAGAAGCGGGACAACACTCTCCATGCAGCTACCAGGAGACTGAACTCTGGGCCCTAAAACTACAGCGATCGTGTTTCCCAGGTGAGGGGAGACTCCCACAGCGTGGGAATCGGTCAGGTCCACTCTCCTGCGGCCCAGCCAGAACCCCAAAGAGATCCCAGGTAACGTGGGCATTGGGTTGCCGGGTGGGAACACTCAACCTAACTCTTTCGGGTGGTACCCTGGGACCAGTCAACATAACCCATCCTGGCAGAGGGAAAGGACAGAGAGACAGCACACAGGAAAGGTGGACACCAAGTCCTGCAGCCAGAGTGCCACAGAGCTGACTGTTAGCCTACCTTCGCATTTTCTGCATCATGACCAAATCAGAGAGTAGAGAGCAAGGGGAACTCCTGTGCATTCCAACTGGTTCTGCAAGAGAGTGAGTGAGCCTTCTAGGGAGTTTGCCCCAGACCCAGGGGCTCTCCACAGAAGCAACCAGACAAGATCCCTGCCACCCACACCCCTAGTGTGGGCATCATAGGGATTCTTGGGATAGCGACCCCAACGTTAAACCCTCTGCCTTGTGAGTACACCAGTGTAATCCAGGTAAACAATCCCTGGATCTCAGACAGAACTGCATAATAGTGGCCTGCAGGCCACTGCAATAGTCAGAGAATCCACACATACACATGGCGCCCACTAAAAGCGCATACGAATAGCACCAGCATCACATTCCTTACTTAGGCAAAACTGAAACCACAACGCACGCTCCAAACCAGTGAACCTATCTCATATTCCTGAAAAAAAAAAAAAAAACAGTCCAGAAAACAGAAAGAGATGATCATAGCCCAAACTACAAACTTGAGGAACAAACAGTGAGGGTTGTAAATAACCAGATGGCTAGAGGCAGATGTAAGAACACACCCAACAAAAATCAGGATATAATGACCTCATCAGCAACAACACAAAACAATGGACATGTCAATTCACTAGATATACAAGAGAAAGACCTCAAAACTATGTTTCTCCAGCTATTAGAGGCCCATAAAGATGAAATGAACAAAGCTCTCAGAGAAATAGCCAAAGAAATCAAGACTAACCAAGAGGAAACAAATGGAGCTCTCAGAGAAATGACCACAAAAATTGAGGCAAAGAGAGAAGAAATGAACAAAACTCTCAAAGAAATGTCCACACAAATGAAGGCAAATAAAGAAGAAATAAACAAAGCTCTCATAGAAATACAGGCAATTATAGCCAAAGAAATAGAGGCACAATTAGTGATACATAGAGAAGAAACAGACAAAAAAAAATAAAAGCTGTCATTGAAAAGCAGGACTCCACATTCAAACAGATGAAGGAAATGGTGCAAGACATGAAAACAGAATTAGAATCAATAAAGAAAACACAAATAGAGAAAAACCAGGAGCTGGAGAACATAGAGAAAAAAATCAGGAACTACAAAGGTAAGCATGACCAACAGAATACAAGAGATGGAAGAAAGAATCTCAGTTGCCAAAGATACACTTGCAGAAATTGACAGGTCTCTCAAAGAAAAAATAAAATCAGAAAAGTTCCAAACACAAAACATCCAAGAAATCAAGGACACCATGAAAAGACAAAATCTAAGAATAATAAGAGTAGAAGAAAACGAAGACATCAGGCTCAAAGTTCCAGAAAATATTTTCAAGGAAAATATAGAAGAAAACTTTCCCAACGTAAAGAAGGAGATAGCTATAAACATACAAGAGGCCTACAGAACACCAAGTAGACTAGACCAGAAAAGAAATTCTTCATGTCACATCATAGTCAAAACACTGAACCTACAGAACAAAGAAAAAATTCTAAAAACAGCAAGGGAAAAAGGCCAAGGAACATATGAAGGTAGACCTATTAGAATTACACCAGATTTCTCAACAGAAACTATGAAAGCCAGAAGGGCCTGGACAGAAATCATACAGTCCTTAAGGGACCACAGATTCCAACCCAGACTACTATACCCAGCAAAACTTTCAATCAACATAGACGGAGAATTCAAAATATCCATGACAAAACCAAATTTAAACAATATCTACATAGTAACCCAGTTCAACGGAAGTTACTAGAAGGGAAACTCCAAACCAAAGAAAACAACTACATCTAAGGAAACAGAGGAAATAGATAACTACACAACAAAAAAACCCAAAAGAATACAAGCAAGAAAACTCAGTGACACCACCAACCCCACATCAAAAGTAAGTAACAATTGTTGGTCACTAGTATCTACCAACATCAACGGACCCAACTCCCCAATAAAAAGACACAGGCTAACAGAATGGTTGTGGAAACAGGATCCAACATTCTGTTGCATCCAAGAAACACACGTATGCAACAAAGATAAATACTACCTCAGAGTAAAGGGCTGGAAAAAGGTTTTTCAAGCAATGGTTCCAGAAAACAAGCTGGAGTAGCCATCCTAATATTTAATAAAATAGACTTTCAACCGAAGTTAATCAAAAAAGATAAGGACGGCCACTATATTCTCATCAAAGGAAAAATCCACCAAGAGGACATCACAATTTTGAATATCTATGCCCCAAATACAAGAGCACCTACATTCATAAATGAAACAATATTAAAGCTTAAATCACACATTGATCCTCATATCTTAATAGTGGGAGACTTTAACACTCCACTCTCAACAAGGGACAGATCAACTAGACAGAAAACAAATAGGGAAATAAAAACACTTACAGAGTCCCTAAATCAAATGGACCTAATAGATGTTTACAGATCTTTTCATCCAAACTCAAAAGAGTATTCCTTCTTTTCAGCACCGCATGGAACCTTCTCCAAAATAGACCATATAGTTGGTCATAAAGCAAGCCTCAACAGATACAAAAAGATTGAAATAATCCCTTGTATTCTATCTGACCACCATTGACTAAAGCTGGAACTCAACAACAATGGAAATAACCAAAAGCCGACATGCACAAGGAAACTGAACAAGTTGTTACTCAGTGACAGCTGGGTTAAGGAAGAAATAAAGAAAGAAATTAAGACTTCCTAGATTCAATGAAAATGAAGGCACAACATACCCAAATTTATGGGACACATTGAAAGCAGTGCTCAGAGGAAAATTTATAGCACTAAGTGCCTGCAAGAAGAAATTCATAATATCACATATAAACAACTTAATGGCCCAACTGAAAAACCTAGAAAAAAAAAGAAGCAGACACACCCAAGAGGAGCAGAGAGCTGGAAATAATCAATCTCAGGGCTGAAATCAATCAATTTGAAACATAATTATTCAAAGAATCAATGAAACAAAAAGCTGGTTCTTTGAGAAAATCAACAAGATAGACAAACCCTTAGCCAAACTAACTAAAAAGCAGAGAGAATCTATCCAAATCAGCAAAATAAGAAATGAAACGGGGGACATAATTACAGACACTGAGGAAATTCAAACAATCATCAGGTCATACTACAAAAGCCTATATGCCACAAAATTTGAAAACCTAAATGAAATGGACAATTTTCTTGATAGATTCCATCTTACAATATTAAGTCAAGATCAGGTAGAAAGACTGGATAGCCCTATATCCCCCAAGGAAACTGAAGCAGTCATTCACAGTCTCCCCTCCAAAAAAAGCCCTGGGCCAATTGGTTTCAGCATGGAATTCTACCAGACCTTCAAAGAAGTGCTAACACCAATTCTCCTCAAACTTTTCCACAAAATAGAAACAGAAGATACATTACCAAACTCATTCTATGAAGCAACAGTCGCTCTGATACCTAAACCACACAAAGACCCAAAAAAAGAGAACTTCAGACTATCTCTCTTATGAACATTGACACAAAAATACTCAATAAAATCCTTGCAAAACAAATCCAAGAACACATCAAAGATATCATCCACCATGACTAAGTAGGCTTCATCCCAGGCATGCAAGGATGGTTCAACATATGGAAATCCATCAATGTAATCCACCACATAAACAAACTGAAGGAGAAAAACCACATGATCATCTCCTTAGATGCCGAAAAAGCATTTGATAAAATCCAACACCCATTCATGTTTAAAGTCTTGGAGAGATGAGTGATACAAGGCACAAATCTATACATAGTAAAGGCAATATACAGCAAGCCTATAGCCAACATCAAACTCAATGGAGAGAAACTTAAATCAATCCCACTGAAATCAGGGACAAGACAAGGCTGCCCACTCTCTCCATACCTCTTCAACATAGTACTTGAAGTCCTAGCCAGAGCAATAAGACAACTAAAGGAGATCAAGGGGATACAAATCGAAAAGGAAGAGGTCAAAGTGTCATTATTTACAAATGATATGATAGTATATATGAGCGACCCCAAATATTCAACCAGAGAACTCCTCCAGGTGAAAAACACCTTCAGCAAAGTGGCAGGATACAAAATCAACTCAAAAAAAATCAGAAGTACACAACAAATACATTTGCTCAACCATGTTTATAGCAGCTTTATTTGTAATAGCCAGAACCTGGAAACAACCCAGATGTCCATCAACAGAGGAATGGATACAGAAATTGTAATATTTTTATACAATGGAATACTACTCAGCAATCAAAAAGGAGAAAATCATGAAATTTGCAGGCAAATGGTGGGATCTAGAAAAGATCATTCTGAGTGAAATATCCCAGAAGTAGAAAGACAAACATGGTATATACTCACGTATATAGACTTATGATATATGATAAACATAATGAAATCTATACACCTAAAAAAGACAATCAAGAGAACGGACATGGGGTAAGATGATCAATCCTCATTTGGAAAGACAGTTGAGATGTGCATTGAACATATGACAGGAGTCTACTGAGGGCATCTGAAAGACTCTAACTAGCAGTGTGTTCAAAGCAGATACAAAGACTCAAGACCAAACCTTTGGCAGAGTACAGGGAATCATAAGAAAGAAGGGGAGTTAGTCTGATGGGGAAAGGATAGGAGCTCCACAAGGACCAAATATATCTGGGCATAGGGTCTTTTCGGAGACTGACACTCAACCAAGGACCATGTATCAATATAACCTAGAACCTCTGCTCAGATGTAGCCTGTGGTAGCTCAGTAACCAATTGGTTTTCCATAGTGAGGGGAACAAGGACTATTTCTAACAGGAACTCAATGGCTGGCTCTTTGACCTCCCCACCCACCAAGGCAGGAGCAGTCCTTTTAGGCCACAGAGGAGGACTTTGCAGCCAGTCCTGAAGATACCTGATAAAACAGGATGGGATGAATGGGGAGGAGGTCCCCCCCATCAGTGGACTTGGAAAGGGGCACGGTGGAGATGAGGGAGGGAAGGTGGGATTGGGAGGGAATGAGGGAGCGGGACACAGCTGGGATACAGAGTTAATAAAATGTAACTGATAAGAATAAAATTTAAAAAAATGATAAAAAAATAAAAGAAATAAATGCTGCTTTGAAGATGAACAGATCCATGAGCAGCAAATGTAGGTGGCTTTAAAAAGCTGACAAAATTCTCTGGCCAATTGCCAGAAAGAAAAATGGGACCTGAATGCAGCAATCACATGACACAGAAATATATCAACAATCTAATAATCTTAGAAAAAGATTTGTCAGCAGAACTTCCAGAAACAACACACTACTAACAACATTTTGACTTTTCAGATTTTTTTTAAATGTGTATTATCTTATAGTGCTATATTTCTCATAGGTTTCTATATCAGTGGTAAAAAATTAATATGCTTGCTTTCTTCATCTCAGATAGGAGGATAATTTTCTGTTTCTTTTGGATGGCATGATGATTTAAAAGGCAGATAAATATAATTGTTTATTATATATAAATGATTAGAGTATACAGTACATGATAGGCATGTAATTATTACTTACAAATTATGTTACTCTAATAATAATTTCTGTATATTCATGATATCATTTGGCATCTACTGTCAAATTTTATCCTTATCAGAGACTGCATATATAGGAATTATAAGAATTTTCAACCTAAAGAGATAAAAGTCTAAAACATGAAGAGATTTTTACTTGCTCAAAAACCTATACTTGAATGTTAGAGAAAAAACTGAGCCCAAATTAAATAATTTCTGGTAACATGTTATTTTCATAGTCACTTAAAGTATGAATACTCATTGAATGTGTTTATAGGATTGGGGAGAATTCAGTTATACTTCAAAGAGAGAAAAAATACTTCATGGCCAAGTTGTTATTTGATATCTCCCATATAACAAAGAGCCAGCCTAGCCTCTAGAAACCAATTCTAAGCATGTGTAACAAATATAATTTCACAATGGGTCTGCTGGGAAAGCATTTTAAAGGAGAGCAGCAGAAACTTCTGGATAGAGAGATTTGGATAAGGCCGTGACCAAACCAGCACTAAGGGATTTAAAAATCTGATATAGCTGTCCAAAGAACAAAAACCATGTAGTTCTTAAACCCAGGGTGCTTTGGTTTCAGCCAAAGCCATTAATCCTCTTCTCTGATTCCTGCCTCTTTATCTCACTCACACACGTCTCCCAACAGCTCTACAATTCGGTTTATTTCAGAGTTCAAGCATCTCAGATATAAACCCAGCACGATACTTGAACCTAGAAAGCAACCATGGGTAACAAAAACAAAGGTTATCTGAGGTACTTTCATATATCCAAATAAACAATCTCAAGACTAAAAGCTCACCCCCAAAGAATACTGTTTACATTTAAGTAAGTGGTAAAACAAGCAGAATTTGCTATTCCAGACACACATGTACAATGAAAAATAAAGTGCTTTTCCATCTCTTCAGACTAAATAAATGCCTTAAGCCAATGCTGATTTCTTTTTTTTTACTGTGATATATTTTAGTCAATATTATTTTTTCTATAATGTTACATTATAAGTTCTTCAAATTAATTGTAAACCTTTGATTTCTGAATTCTCTTTGTACTTGAAATGAAGCTTAGGAAGTTTTACTTCTCTTTTTTTTCTTTTTCTCTTTTTTTCTTCTTTTTAATTTTAATCATAGGTCATTCACTTGTATCCCAGGCGTAGCCCCCTCCCAGTTTCCCTCACAATCCTACCCTCCCTCCCTTATCCCCTCCCTGCCCCCTTCCAAGTCCACTGATAGGGGAGGTCCTCTTCCCCTTCCATCTGATCTTAGCTTATCAGATATCTTCAGGACTGGCTGCAATGTACTTACCACGATTAACCCCATATTCATATTCAGGTAGGAAATAACCACATTTGAAAAAAAAGCAGCTTATCCTTTCATGATGGTATCTCTTTTGCTATGAAGATAAACCCATGGAGTAGATAACATACTGTCTCTGAGTTTAAGGAACTTCATTCACAACTAGATCCCAGTTTTCTTGCTTAAAGAATGAATGAGTCAAATTAGACAGTGATGGAAAGTGTCCCCCAGAGGCATACATGGTTTAACACTTGATCCTCAGATGTTAACTTTGTTTTGTGTTGGGAGTCAAATATTTTGAGACTGTGACCCAGATGGCAGAAGTAGGTGGCTGAGGTTGAGTTTCAAGTATATCTTCCTGCGGTTCTTGTTAAAGAATTTCAGTTTCTAACTGAAAAATTTTATACTGAGACATGAGCAAGCCATACAACCAAGCTCCTATCATCTCAATCAACATGCATTACCTCCAATAACAGGACTGTGGCCTCAAAACCGTTAGCCAAAGTAAATATCTTTCCTTCAGGTACTTTTGTCAGTAATTTGGTCAGTGATAAAAATAAATTAATACAATAACTAAACCACCAGATCTAGGATTATGTAAGTCAGAGAAACATGAACTGCAACTTAAACAAGAATATGATTATTCATTTCTTTGGTCTAAACTATCTTTAGGATCAGAAATCTCCAACTTGAACAATTACATGGTCATAATAAGAGAATATGAAAAATTTAGACAGTCAAATATAATAATAAATTATAAATGAGATAACCCATTACATAGTTATTGACTGTATTGCAAGTAACTAATACTATGCCAAGAATAGAACTGAAGATAGTTTTTTCAAAAGTGGAATCTTTATCAGGAACAGAAAAGAACAACTAACACTGTTTCCAGTCAGAAATAAATAAATAAAACAACGCTATAAGCACTGTGCTGTTAGCAAACTGGAGAATGAATCAGTCATGATTTGGAAGACCAAAACTGTGGAAAATTGGAAACAGGAGGTTGTAGGCCAGGGAGATAGCTCTAGAGTTAAATATGTTTGCTGTCAAGTTTGATCACCTGAGTGTGATCCTCAGGACCCACATAGTGAAAGCAAAAAAAGTTAACTTCAATAAGTTGTCCTCTGACCTCCACAAGTATGTCACGATATACATGCACACACAAAGAAGTAAATATATGTAGTAGCTTTTTTAAAAAGTATGTAAACTGTAAATGATTGATATCTTCAACTTGATAAAAATATTTGAAGGAAAAATTGATCTAAGCCTCTTTAATCTTGAAATATTGAGTTCTTTCCTGCTAAAGTCAAGGTTTACTGTCAAACCTCTTACCGTTACACTGGAATCTTAAGCAGTATAACAGTATAACAAGGTATGACAGTGGAAAGTGAGGAAATGGAATGGATGAAAGTAAAGCAAAATAAAATTCCTATATCCTACTGACAAACACAGAGTCACATTTTGGAGCATAGAGTCCAAAGAAATGAAATCACATATACTCAAAACTGTGCACACTGATATTCATACTCACTGTGTTATTTTTCACTTCTCTGTATATTTAATAATAAAATACAGTGAGTTGTGTGATACTTAGCTGTTAACAGAAATGTACATGTATTAAAGTTACTATATGGTCAAATACTCTCTAGACACACTTTAAAAATATTTGTTTATCAAAACAATTGCTAAATCTACTCTAAAATATCTGAATATTTCTTTCATTGTAGATAATGACCAATAGGTTTTTGGAATTTTATAGTATTTTTTAAAAAACATGCAAATATACATTTAGATTTTATGTGCACATGTGTGTAATGTATGCACAAGTATGCATACTTCTTGATGTGTATATTCGAGCATTTGTATATCTGTGTATGGAAGCCAGAGAGATGTCTTCCTCTAGCTCAAATCTTAATAGTCCCCAAATTGGGACAACACAAAAATATTTCATTGAAGAACTAGATAAACAAATTCAACTGTTCTCTTTCTTCAGAATAATACTCAGCAATGAAAAGAAAAACAACTATTGATATATGTACCAATTTTCAGGGAACTCGGGGGCATCAACAGACATTAATATCTTATTACAGAGAATAGACTATAAATATTAATTTTATATTTAATTAGAAAGGACAGACTTAAACATCCATGAGTTAGTTCTTCCATTTGTAAAAACGGTTGAAACATAAGACTTTGAAAACACCAAATATTTATTAATAGTATGGAGAAACACCAGTGCTCATTCATTATTGGTAAGAATGAAAGATCAAAAAATAACTTTCAAAAACTGCAAATTACTTACTAAATCAAACATACTCTTAAATACAATTAAGCAATTTCACTTTTTGACATTTATCCATGTGAATTGAAAACCTGTGTTCACATAAAAGTCCAAAAATGTTGACATCAGCTTTATGCATAATGACTGAAAGTTGGAGTCAATCAGTATGTGTTTGTACAAATGAATACCCTGTAGCACATTCATATAATTGAATATCATTTGTTACCGAAAATGAATGGATTGTGAAATCACAAAGGAAACCATGAAAAACCTTAAGTGTATATTAATAAATTAAAAACCTACCCTATTATATGATGTTCTAAGAAAGACTATGTAAAGTTTAAAATGTCAGTCATTGTCAAGGATATGAGGAGAGAAGAAAAGTGATGAATAGAGGACACAGAATTTATTAAGTAAAAACACCCTCTAATTGTGGAGATATGACATTATACATTGTAAGCTATGTACTTAACAATAGTGTATTTAGTCCTTGTTCACCAATAGTAATGCATATACTATACTAATATTCAGTATTAACAATACAGAAACCATAGAAGATATACAGAAATCTTGTACTGTTTGCTCAATTTCCTATAAACATAGAACTGCTCTAAAACATATTATATTAATTTTAATAGCTAATTTCACAAGATTACATAACATGTAATTAAAATGTTGTACATTATTAAATTGGCAAAACTATAGATATGGAGAACATATTTGTGGCTTTCAAAAAGAAATGGGATGATTTCTACTAGGATTGAATAACATAGAGTTTCACTTCAGTATCTTGACTGTAGTAATTGCTACACAAATATTTTTATGTATTTATGTATATATATGATTAGACTGCATAGAAATATATTCACAAATAACAAAAAGTGGTTACACGTAAAATATTCTTATACAACTGCATAAAAACTAATGCAAAATTGTTTTGGAGTTCATAGGGATCTATTAATTGTTTATTCATCTTGTCATGAGTTTATTATTTCAAAAGTAAAAGGTAAAAAAGTAAAACCATCCAGGACCTTTTCCGTTTTTATTTAAAATACTTATTCAAACAAAACTTATAAAGAATCATTTAAAACCAATAAAGTATTATTTACTAAAAGACAGCAAAATCTCTGATGCAATCTGGGTACTATATTATTCTGATGGCCTACAATACAGAGAATTCATTGGCTTGGGGAGCTAAACTTAAGAGGAGGCAGAAAAATAAGAACCATAGGGGATGGATGTTATTGAGCACTGTCTTCAGACACAAGACTGAGGTAGGTATGAACTCAGAGACTGTGGCAGCATTCACAAAGGCTGCTTAGATTCTAGTCAGACAGCTGCCAGCATTAATTGGGGAAAATGAACATGAATTCCCATTCCTAACCAAGAAGCTCCAATATGCAACTGTTTATACAATACAATTATAACCTGCTGTGGTAGCACATACCTTTAACCTCAGTATTTGGGAGGCTTAGGTAGGAAAACTGCAAGTTAAAAGCTAACTTACATTATACACACCTTCTAAACTTGTTTGAGCTACAAAGCAAGATGTTGCATCAGAAGAAAACAAAACAAAATGTAATTATAAAATAAGCTTCAATAAGAAATTATACAATTAAAAAGAAAAAGTGAAATGGAGTCCAAAAATACCTTGTATGACACAAAAACAGATATACAGCAAATCAAAACTTCTGAGAAACAACAGATATGTTATGAGAGTGGTTTATATGCCATGGCTGCATAAGTTTGAAAATTAAGAGTAGAAATATATTATTTAAGTATTCCTAAAGTAGCAAAATACAACTAAGCTAAAAACAAAAACAAAGAAAATACAATCAATATTAAATTTAAATTAATGAAATAAAAATCTCGCTGTAAAATAGAAAAGAACAAATAAAAGTAAAAAGTCATCTTCAAGACTAATATATAACTATTGAAGGAAACAAACAAAACCCAGTATTGGAAGTACGGATGAGGGTATCTTTGTAGATCCGGTTGATATAAAATGGACATCTTTATGGCAATGATGTGAAATTTTAGAGTGAACATTTCAAAGAAAAACATTGAACAAATGAAGACATAATATGAATATTCCTTCAACTCTATAAAAAATTGACTATGTAACTAAATATACTCCCCAAAGAAAACTTGAAATCCAGATGACATTAACAGTGAGTTCCTCTAAACACTTGAAGAATAAATAGTTCACTATTATATAATGTCTTCTAGAATGTACAATTAATTGTTTTCATTCACATTTGAAGCTAACATTAATTCTAAAACCTAACAAAAATGTATATAAAAGAAAAAATTGAAAACAAATTTTATTTATGAGAATGAACACAACACAAAAATTCTAACACACATATAAATACCTACACTAAGTGGGTAGATTAAGGATTTAAAGCTGTATTAAAACTTAAAACTCAATCAGTAAATTCATAACATTACAAAGAAAAAAATATGAGAGTCTGGAACCATATTGTATCAGCGAAATGCTTGAATTTAAGTTCCTATCTGAAATTAAGTTTATATCTGAATTTAAGTTCTAGGTGCAGCGAGAAAAGATATCTAAAATAATAATGATAATAATAATAGAGAATAGTTAAGAAACAGTTTTGACATCAATCTTTGGTTTCTACATGCACACTAACACTTGCATACACATAAACATCAAATATGTTTTGCATACATGAACAAAAATGAGAAGTCATATGATCAACTCAATGTACAAAAATACAAAGTCTATAGCCGTTCATGAATTTAAAAAAGATTTCTAACAAAAGTAGAAACTCATGTAAAGTAATGAGAAGAAAAAAAGAAAAGAAAGTTACAGTAAAATCCATATATAATGATAAAATAATGCAACTTTCCCCTGACTTTTCTCTGGGGTCTAAGAGAGAGGAATAAGGGGGGAGGAAGTGAGAGGGAGGGTAGGACCAGGAGGAGATGAGGGAGAGGGCTACAATTGGAATATAAAGTGAATAAATTATTAAAAATAAATCAATCAATAAATGAACAAACTGTAAGTAAAATTGAAAACAACATGCCTGGGTGAAGCATGCCTTTTGTATACCCTAAAAGGCAATGTATAAAAAATTGTAACATTTATTGAAAACATCATTAATCAAATAAAGAAGTTGCCTGAAGCTGTCATAGTTGGCAACTCTTTTAAAATAACTGCTTCCTATATCAGTTTGGAATTGTGACTGGAATAGAACTATAGTTCCTGCATTAAAGTGCTTTTGTTGAAAATGGAGATATTTTATGCTATTTTAAATAAATGTGAATATGCTATAAAAAATGAAGAAATAAATTACAAAATTATAATTATTTAACATGGTACTGGAAGCCATAGATAATATAGTAAGACAAAGAAACAAAATAATATAAAATATGATATGATAATTTTAAAAATTAATGAAACTATAGATAAATGGTTGCCATTACTATCTCTGAGCATGATCAACTACTCAAAATTGGTTATACTTCTATGCCTCTGTAAAAATGCTCAGTTCAAGTCATATGATGCATGTATAAGACTATCATAGTAAAATTTTTATTTATACATTTAACTAATTTAATATTACAATAAAAAATAAAAGTATAAAATAAAACTGTGAATGAGAAAAAGAGCTTGAAAATAAGTTTAAAATGATTTATATTGGTATCATGTAACATTATATATCTTGGAATATCCAAAATATACAAATAACTCAAAACTTGATATCAAGAAAACAAATAGCCCAATTAAAAATGGCATACATATTTAAACAAAAGAGAAAACTCAAATGGCTCATAAACAAAGAAATGTTCAACATCTTTAGTCATCAGGGAAATGTAAATCAAAACGACTGTGATTATATCTTACAACCACCAGGATAACAAAGATCAATAACGCAAATGACAGTACATGTTTGCAAGGATGTAGAGTAAGCGGAACACTCCTCCATTGCTCGTGGAAGTGAAATATAACTATCTGTGGAAATCAGTGTGGTGTTTCTTCAGGAAGATAGAAATCTACATACCCTAACATTCAACTATACTACTGTGGGTATATGCCCAAAGAGTACTTCATCCTACCACAGAGACACTTACTCAACAATGTTCATTGCTGCTCTATTCATATTAATCTGAAATTGGAAACAATTTCAACATAAGAAAAGATAAGTGCCCCAACTGGCCATCTCTTGTCACCTAATTAACCTTCCAGTTACATCTAAGTGAGTTATTGGCCAAAGGCAGTACCATGGGAAATCCCAAACAATTCTGGCTTATTTGCTCTCCACAAATGACAACATCTTCACAACTCATTGAACATGGAGAACTTGAGCTGGTCTTTGTTACAGGAAGGTACTCTGCATGCTACCAAAGGAGAAACATAAACACCAACTCTGCCACAAACCCTTTGATCTACAAAGGTATCCTGTCCACAAGATATGCTAGCGGAATGTTGCACAAAGTTTATGGGAGTAACCAACTCCCATAAATCTGATTTGACTTAAGGTCCACTCCACAAGATTGAACCCATACCCAACACTGCTTGAGTGACCAAAAACCTGAGACTAGATAGTCCAGAGACCTCGGGTAATACAAAATACTACTGTTCTAACAACAACAATAAAAATGTAGCAATATTATGACTTCTTATGACATCCTACTATACTCATAGATCAGTGCCTTGGCTAAGTCATCATCAGAGACTTCCTCCTGCAGCAGATGGGAACAAATACAAAGATCCACAGCCAGACAATATTCAGGGAATGAGAGACCTTTAAACACAGCCCTAAACAGGATGTCTCCATCAATTCCCTCCCCTCAGACTTTAGGGAACCCCTATGGAAGAAGAGGCGGAAAGATTGTAAGAGTTAGAAGGGATGGAGGATAACAAGAAAACAAGGCCCACTAAATCAACATGATATACACACATATGAACTCGTAGAGACTAAGTCAACATGCACAGAGCCTGCAAGGATCTGTACCAGATTGGATCCTAGTGCTTAAAGAGGTTAACACATGCCCCTTTCTTTAACCCAGAAGTAATTTCCAATTGATAACCATTTGCAAATGAAAAGTTAGTTTTCTCCATGGGAATCTCACTAGTCAAAAAAAACTGCTATTAAGTGTAGGTAGTCTGCATGCTCTGCAGTAGATGGCCAACAGAAAATTAATGCAATGACATCTTTAGAAGTTCCTTGTCTTACAATGTCCTGTCAGGGCTTTTCATTGTTTGTTTATTTGTTTGTTTTTAACATTATCTTATCATGTTATATTTTTATTTTGAGTTTATTTATATATCTTCTCTCTACTCTAAAGGTTTTGCATATAATATTATGACTTCCATTTATTGTTTTTATGGGCTCCCTGGGTGTGTAAACAAGTGGGTCTCTGTTTCTTGTGCCTTCTTTTGGGCTCTTTTCTTTTTGTTTGTTTTGTCAAATTCCAATGTGTTTGTTTTTGTTTTATCTTTATACTTTATTTTTATTTTATTATTATCTCTTAGAAACATGACTGCTTTCTAATGAGACAGAAAAAGGTGGAACTGGATATGAGGGGAGGGACAGAGGAACTGGAAAAACTAGAAGGAGGGGAAACCATAATCAGGACAAAATAGATGAGGAAAAAAACTACTTTCAATACAAAAAGCATTAAATGATTACTATTTTTGGTAAACACAGAGCTGATCTGAATGAGTAATTAGAAGATGAAACAAAATACAGGATATATTTTGGGGATAAAGGGGATATTACAAAGGCATAACAAACATAAAAATATAGTCAGCCTCAATAGCAAGCAAAATAGTTCAAGCAGACATTTGAATTCTAAATCTGGAGAATGATGACTAACACATTACCTTGGAAGATAGCTATGGCAGGAATAACAACAACAACAACAAAAAAAAAGAAAGAAAAAAAATCGTTCATGCATACTGTGATGAGGGCAGCATTTCTGTTTTACATTTTTATGTATCTAGGCAGGTAATCTCGAACTTGTGATTGAGCTTTAGCTTCCAGACAGTGAAATTACAGAAATCCATCACCACGCCTACCTTTTTGTAAAATTTTTATTAATTACACTTTATTCATTTTGTATGCCCCCATTAGCCCCCCCTCCTCCCCTCCTAATCCCACCCTCCCTCTCCCTTCTTCACGCATGCTTCTCCCCAAGTCCACTGATAGGGGAAGTCCCTCTCTACTTCCTTCTGATCTTAGTCTATCAGATCTCATCAGGAGTGGCTGCATTGTCATCTTCTGTGGCCTGGTAAGGCTGCTCCCCCCTCAGGGGGAGGTGATCAAAGAGCATGCCTACCTTTTTTCTTCTTTGTATTTTCAAATGAATTTGCTTTTTTTTTTTCTGGGTCCCTATGTTCTTCTAAAATCAGATGGAAAAATTTTTCATCATTTTCTACCTCATTCCTCTTTCTCTACCCTATTTAAAGCCACGTTCCTCTTATTGCTTTGTGTATCTTTGATGTGTCTGTCTGTGCCTGTATGTGGTGAATATGTACATGTTTGCAGAGTTGTACACATATGTATGCACACATACAGAAAACAAAGAAGGATATTTGGATGTCCTTCTTTATCACACTTTATCACTCTTTGCCTTATTCCTTGCAATAGATTCTCCTAATGAACTTTTCTCCACCCACTAGGGTTGGGATTACAAGTACACATAAAACCATGCCTGTATTTTTACATAAGTGCTGGTAGCTGAACATGCCTACATAGCAAGTACTCTTACTCACTGAGGTAGCTATAGTACCTTAAACTGTGTTTCACAGTTCCTTGTAGGGTCAGACAACTGAACCTAAAATAGTGATAGTGAAAAATAAAGCAATAGTAAGTTTTTTGAATGCAGAACAATAAAAAACAAAGTCAAAGTCAAATGCAATGACTCTAAATTGTTTCTGGCAGTACCTGCTTGTGCAGCAACTTCTCTGCAGCCTAAGTTCAGAAAAATATAACATGTACACTTTGCACTGGGTATGGTATCATATCATGCAATGCAAATGAATGTGGCCTGAAACAAGCTGGCTCATTGGAAACTACCAAATTCTGTGAAAGTCATTGTTTTTACTATACATACAAGGATTCCTATTCTTTTACAAACATAATTTACCATCATTCCTTAGGATATATTAAAGTAGTACACCTTTGGATTTACTGTTAGAATTTTTTTTGTATTTTATTTTATTTTTATTTTTATTTTATTATTATTATTATTATTTACATTTTATTAACTCTGTATCTCAGCTGTATCCCTTTTTCCCTCCCAAACCCTCCCTCCCTCATCTCCTCCCTGCCCCTTTCCAAGTCCACTGATTGGGGAGGACCTCCTCCCCTTTCATCTGACCCAGTTTTATCAGGTATCTTCAGGACTGGCTACAAAGTTCTCCTCTGTGGCCTAGCAGGACTATTCTTCCCTTAGGGGGTAGGGAGGTCAAAGAGCCTGCCATTGAGTTCCTGTCAGAAATAGTCCCTGTTCCCCTTACTATGAGAAACCAATTAGTTGTTGAGCTACCACGGCTTACATCCAAGCAGAGGTTCTAGGCTATATCCATATATGGTCCTTGGTGGAGTGTCAATCTCAGAATATTTAAATTTTTAAAAAATTGTTGACTGTCCCTTGATTGGCAGTAGACCACCTGCTACAGCCTCTCCTTTCTCTCTTACAGCCTTTCTTTCTCATCCCATCCCTTTATCTTACAGACCAACACCTGATCCACTCTCTCCCTTGAAACCTGCTGACCAAGCCTGCCAGGGATCAGGTAGGTGATTTTCACTCTCTTTCCCTTTCCACCTGCTGGGGCTTGTCTTCCCTCTCCTCTACCATTCCTTTTGGACTCCACAGAAACTCATGGAACCACAGAACCTTTCTACCCATGGACCCTCTCAGCTTCTCTGCCACACTTTCAAGCGCTTCTAGCCCACCGCCATTCCTGTGTGTCAAATCTCAATACCTAGGAACAATTTCTACCTGGGACACCTAGTGGCCACACCTGGCAGGGACTCAGAAGCACTCAATAAGCAACCCACAGCTACCATATTCTTTTATGATCCAAAAAGGACAACAGAAATTAAGAATTGGAAAACCCACCCAACAAAAACAAGACTAGATATCAGCACCTAGAATTACAATAATCCTAAACCCAGATGCCTACACGATGGAATAAAAACACAACCAGTACAGCCAGCACAATATGACTCCACTGGAGCCCACCAACCTTTCAACAGTAGTCCCTGAGAAATTCAACATAGATGAAGCACATGACAAAGGCTTCAAAATAGATTGTATGAATATGCTCAAGGATCTTAAAGAGGAAATAAATAAATACATTAAAGATACCTACAAAACTCTCCAAGGTGGCAGCGACCAGTATGCATAATTTCTAAAGGGAAGAAGATCCAAAACTCCAAAACAAGTGAGTGGATGGTCCGCTGATGCCAGATCATTGACTTTAAGGCTTCCGGAGCTAGAGGGGACAACCCGTAAACTGGGACAAATTGGACAGATTGGATCCAAGACCTCCCTGGATGTCACCGGAGTCTGAGAGTGGCAAACTATCAACCCCCTACACTTTCGAATGCACCTTCATGCTGTGGCCCAGTTACCGGGCCCCTTCTTACTCTAATGGCCAAACAAGGGTCCCAAATCTGAGAGTAGAAAACTGTGGGCTTTCTGACATTACCGCTTATGTCTGCAACTGAGTTCACAGGCCCTCTGCGATTGCAAACATGTTTGCTAATGAGTGCACTCCAAGAACTCTGCACTTTCCACATATGCCTGGTAGTGAATGCTTCTGCCAGAGAGTACAGAACCCCAGATTAGGGTCCCTCTAGGCTCGCAGTCAGACATCAGATCCCTCCCACACAAAGCCGCGCTGTGGGCATCTCTGGGATCTCTGGGACAGCTCCCAAACATTGAAACCTCTATTCTGTGGGTCTCCCAGTGGAGTCTAGGCAAACAATTCCTGGAGCCAAGAAGGTACAGATCAAACAGATCTGAGTTCTTGAAGAACAATTCCCAGAGACAGACTAGTGGGCCACTGAGCCATTCAGGGAACCTGCTCACACACACTACACTATCGCAAACCTCACCTGCACCACAATCTGAGCTTGCACTTCTCCTTTTTACTTCACCCTCCCAGGCAGGCACAACTCCACAAACACACCTGCACTTAGTCACTTGAGCCTGACACCTTTCTTCTTTAGCTGCATTTGAAACACCAACATCCACTCTCAAATCGCTGGAACACTCTCATCTTAATGAAGAATACACCAAACTACAGAGACAGATGGACACAGTCTGCAGTACAGGCTCCAGGAAAAAACATCAAGGGCTACTGACAATCAGATGGCTAAAAGCAGGTATAAGAACACATCCAACAAAAGTCAGGACATCATGGCTTCACCAGCAACCCCAAAAATCAATGCATATTTTATTTCATCGGAAACACAGGAAAATGATTTTAAAGCTGTGCATATCAAGTTTAGAGGCACATAAAGAAGAAAAGAACAATACTCTCAAAGAAATATAGGCAAATATAGCCACACAAATAGAGCCACATTAAGAGGAATCAAATAAAAAAAAATAGATGCCATTGTGGAAAGACAAGAATCTGCATTCAAACGAATGAAGGAAATGGAGCAAGACATGAAAACAGAATTATAATCAATTAAAAACAAGCAAAAACAAAACAAAAAACACAAGAAAGAGAAAATCCCGGAGCTGGAGAACTTGGAGAAAAGATCAGGAAACACAAAGGTAAGCATCACCAATAGAATACAAGATATGAAAGAGAGAATCTCAGGTGCTGAAAATACAGTTGCAGGAATTGATGCATCTCTCAAAGAAAAAGTCAAATCGGGAAGTTTCCAAACACAAAATATCTAAGAATCAACGAAACCATGAAAAGATGAAATCTAAGAATAAAAGGAATAGATGAAAAAGATTCTAGGCTCTAAGGTCCAGAAAACATTTTCAAGAAAATCATAGAAGAAAATTTTCCCAACTTAAAGAGATGTCCATAAACATAAAAGAAGCCTACAAAACACCAAATACACTAGACCATAAAAGAAACCCACTGTGTCACATAACAGTCAAAACACTAAATCTACAAAATAAATAAAAAATGATGAAAACAGCAAGGGAAATAGGCCAAGTAACATATAAAGTTAGACCTATCAGAAGCACACCAGGCTTCTCAACAAAAACTATGAAAGCCAGAGGGCTTGGGAAGATGTCATGAAGACTCTAAGACCATAGATGCCAACACAGACTACTATATCCAGCAAAGCTTTCAATCAGCATAGCTGGAAAAAACCAAAATATTCCATGACAAAACTAAACTTAAACAATATCTACACAACAACCCAGCCCTACAGAAAATACTAGAAGGAAAACTACAATCCAACAAAATCAACTATACCCAAGAAAACACAGGATTTAGATAACTTCACAACAAAAAAATTAAAAGTAAACAAGCATAGAGCACAGTATCACCACCAACTCCATTATAAAAAGAACTAACATTTATTGCTAACAATTATCTATCAATATCAACAGACTCAATTCTCCAATAAAAAGACACAGACTAACAGAATGTTTGCGGAAACAGGATCCAACATTCTGCTGTATCCATGAAACAAAGATAAACACTGTATCAAAATAAACGGCTGGAAAAATGTTTTTCAAGCAAACTGACACAGCAAATATTCTGAGATAGCTATTTTAATATCTAAAAAAAATAGTCTTTCAACCAAAATTGATTAAAAACAGATGAAGAGGGGTAGTTAATTCTCATCAAAGAAAAAATCCACCAGAAGGACATCACAATCCTGAAGATCTATGACCCAAATACAAGAGCACCTGCATTTGTAAATGAAACATTATTAAAGCTTAAATCACACATTGATCCCAACAGCTTAACAGTGAGAGATTTCAACACTCCACTCTCACCTAGACCAATCATCTAGACAGAAGCTAATTAGGGAAAAAATGATACTTACAGAGGTCTAAAAGAAGTAGATATAATAGGTGGCTATAGAATTTTCACCCAAACTGAAAAGAGCATGACCTTTTTTCAGCAGCTCACAGAACCTTCTCAAAAGTTGACCATATACTTGGGCACAAAGCAAGCCTGAACGGATACAAAAAGATCAAAATAATCCCTTGTGTCCTATCAGACCACCATGGTCTAAAACTAGACCTCAACAACAACAGAAAGAATAAAAAGCAAACATACACATGGAAACTAAACACTCTCTACTCAATGACAGCTGGGTCAGGGAATAAATGAAAAAAATAAATTAGAGACTCCCAAAAACTTAATGAAAATGAAGGCAAAACTTACCCAAACTTATGAGATACAATGAAAGCAGTGCTAAAAGGAAAATTAAGCACTAAATGCTTCCAGAAAGAAGTTTGAGACGTCGAATACAAGAAATTTAATGCCACACCTAAGAAAAAAAAAAGAAGCAGACACACACAAGAGGAGTAGACGATTGGAAATAATCCAGCTCAGAGCTGAAATCAATAAATTGGAAAACAAACAAACCAAAAAACAATTCAAAGTATCAATAAAACTAAGAGCTGATTATTTAGAAAAATCAACAAGATAGGTATACCTTTAACCAAACTAAAAGGCAGAGAGAAACTGTCCAAATAAGCAAAATCAGAAATGAAAAGCAAGACATAACTACAGATACTGAGGAAATCCAACACAAATTAGGTTTACTACAAAAGACTATATGCCACAACATTTGACAATCTAAATGAAATGGACAATTTTCATGATAGATTCCATTTGCCAAATATTATTAAGATCAGCTAAAAAAGATTAAATAGTCCTATATCCCCTAAGGAAATAGGAGCTGTTATCAAAAGTCTCCCTTCCAAAAAAGCCCAGGGCCAGATGGTATCAGTGCAGAATTTTACCACACCTTCAAAGAAGGTCTAACTCCAATTCTCTTCAAACTATTTCACATAATAGAAATAGAAGGATCATTATGAAACTCATTCTATAAAGTCACAGTCAACTTGACACAGAGTCCACACAAAGACCCAACAAAAAAAGAGAACTTCAGACATGTCTCTTTTGTGAACATTAATGTAAATATACTCAGGAAAATACCTGCAAACCGAATCAAAGAACACATCAAATATATCATCCACCATGACCAAGTAGGCTTCATCCCAGGCAGGCGGGGTGGTTCAATATATGGAAATCCATCAATGTAATCTACCACATAAACAAACTGAATGAGAAAACCCACATGATCATATCCTTAGATGCTGAAAAAGCATTTCACAAAATTCAATACCCATTCATGTTTAAAGTTTTGGAGAGACCAGGGATACAATGCCCATACCTAAACATAGTAAAGGCAATATACAACAAGCCTATAGCCAATTGCAAACTAAATGGAGAGAAACTTCAATGAATTCCACTGAAATCAGGGACAGGGCTAGGCTGCCCACTCTCTCCAAATCTCTTCAACATAGTACTTGAAGTCCTAGCTAAAGCATTGAGATAACTAAAGGAAATCAAGGGGATACAAATCAGAAAGGAAGAATCAAAGTATCACTATATGCAGATGATATGATAGTATACATGAGTGGCCCCAAAAATTCTACCAGAGAACTCCTTCAGCTGATAAACACCATTAGCAAAGTGGCTGGATATAAAATTAACTCAAAAAAGTCAGTAGCCGTCCTGTATATGAAAAACAAACAGTCTGAGAAAGAAATTAGGGAAATTACACTTTTCCCAATAGCTAAAAACATCATAAAGTACCTAGGTGTGACTCTAACCAAGCAAGTGAAAGATTCATTTGAAAAAAAAAAAAAACTTCAAATCTCTGAAGAAAGAAATTGAAGAAGCTATCAAAGATGGAAAGAGCTTCCATGTTCCTAGATAGGTAGTATTAATATAGTGAAAATGGCCATCCTGCTGAAAGCAATCTACAGATTCAATGTAATTCCTGTCAAATTACCAACACAATTATTTACAGAACTTGAAAGAACAAGTCTCAATTTAATATGGAAACAAACAAACAAAAAGCCCAGAATTGCTAAAACAATCCTGTAGAACAGCAGATTGTCTGGAGGGATCTCCATTCATGATCTCAAGCTGTACTACAGAGCAATAGTAATAAAAACTGCATGGTTACTGGCATAGAAACAGAATGGTGGATCAATGGAATCAAATAGAAGACACAGAAATAAACCCACACACCTATAGATACTTGATTTTTGTCAAAGAAGTCAAAATCATACAATTGAAAAAAGATAGCATCTTCACCAAATGGTGCTGCTCTAACTGGATGTCTACATGTAAAAAAATGCAAATAGATCCATATTTATTACCCTGCACAAAACTAAAGTCCAAGTGGATCAAATACCTCAACATACTAAATAAACTAGACATACTAAATCCAGACATACTAAATCTGTTAGAAGAAAAAGTGGGGAAGAGCCTTGAACTCATTGGCATCCAAGACAACTTCTTGAACAGAACACCAACAGCATGGGCTCTGAGATCAACAATTAATAAATGGGACCTCATGAAACTTAAAATTTTCTGTAAAGCAAAGGACAGTGTCATCAGAAGGAATCAACAGCCTACAGATTGGGAAAGAATTTTCACCAACTCTATATTTGACAGAGGGCTAATATCCAGAATATATAAAGAACTTAAGAAGTTAAACACCAGCAAATTAAGTAATCTAATTTAAAAATTGGGGTACAAAGCTAAACAGAGAATTCTCAATAGAGGAATATTGAATGGTACAGAAACACTTAAAGAAATGCTCAGTGTCCTTAGTCATCAGGGAGATACATATCAAAACAATCTTGAGATTTCACCTTACACAGAATAGCCAAGATCAAAAAAACTCAAGTAACAATACATGCTGGAGAGGATTTTGAAAAAGGAGAACGCTCCTCCATGGCTGGTGGGAATGTAAACTTGTACAACCACTTTGGAAATCAATCTGAGGCTTTCTCCAAAAATTAGGAATAGTGTTACCTCAAGATACAGCTATTTCACACCTAGGCATATATCAAAAATATGCCCAACTATACAAAAAGGACATTTGCTCAACCATCTCCATAGCAGCTATATTTAAATAGCCAGAAGCTGGAAACAACCTAAATGTCTATCAATGCAGGAATGTATACAGAAAGTGTGGAACATTTACACAATAGAATACTACTCAGCTGTTATAAAAAAGGAAATCATGAAATTTGCTGGCAAATTGTGGGAACTAGAATAGATCATCTTGAGTGAGATAACCCAACAGCAGAAAGATACACATGGTATATACTCACTTATAAGTGGATATTAGCCATAAAATATAGGATTAACATGATAAAATCTATACTCCTAAAGAATCTAAACAACAAGGAAGACCCTAGGGTATATACTCAGTTCTCATTTAGAAGGACAAACATGATAGAAATTTGAAGCAGGAGAAAACAGGGAACAGGACAGGAGCCTACCACATATGGCCTCTGACAGACTCTATTGATCGAGGCAACAAAGCAGAAGCTGAGACTCATAGCCAAACTTTAGGCAGAGTACAGGGAATCTTATGAAAGATGGGGTAGATAGAAAGACCTTGAGTGGACAGGAGCTCCAAAAGGAGACCAACAGAGCCAAAAACAAAAACAAAAATACTGAGTCCTAAAAGCCCTGAAGGGAATGATATCCCAAACAAGGACAAGGATGATGGATAGGACCTAAAACCCCAGCTCAGATGTAGTCTATAGACCCAGTCTCTATGTGGGGTCCCTAGTAAGGGGAGCAGGAGCTTTCTCTGGCATGAGGCAGAGGCAGGCTCTGTAATTACCTACCTCTGGGGGTTGGGGGTACAGCCTTGCCAGGCCACAGAGGAAGACAATGCAGCCAGTTCTGATGAGACCTGATAGGCTAGGATCAGAGGGAAGGAGGGAGGACCTCCCCTATCAGTGGACTTGGAGAAAAGTATGGGGGAAGGGACAGTGGGATTGGGAGGCAACAAGGGAGGGGGCAACAGTTGGGATGCAAATTGAATAAATTGCAATAAATATTTATAATAAAATTTTTTAAAAAAGAAAAATAAGATACCTATAAAAACATAAACAGTAGAAAAATGAATAAAACAGTTCAAGAACTGAAAGTAGAAATAGAATCAATAAAGAAAACACAAACTGAAGGAAATATGGAAATGACAAATTTAGGAACTTTGAACAGGCAGCCCAGAGGCAAACCTCACAAATAGAATTCAAGAGATAGAAGAGAGAATCTGAGGCATCGAAGAAAAGATAGAAGAAATAGATACCTCAGCCAAAGAAAAAGTTAAACCTGAAAAGAAAAAATCTGGCATAAAACACCAAAGAAGCATATAAAAAGCATATAAAAAGAAAATAATCTTGTGATAATAGAGGTTGAACCAGGAGAAGAAACTCAGTTCAAAGACATAGAAAATATTTTCAACAAAATCATAGAAAAAAAAATCTCTGACCTCTAACAAGGAGATCCTTATCAATGTATAAGAATCATAAAGAACACACATAGTCTGCACCAAAAAAGAACTTTCTTACAAAATATAATAACCCAAACAAAGAAATAATATTAAAATCTGCAAGGGAAAAAGACTAAGTAACACATAAAAGCAGACCTGTTAGAATTACACCTGGATTCTGAGCAGAGACTATAAAAGCCAGAAGGGTCTAGACTGATATCTTGAATCTGAGACCACCAATGCCAACCTAGAATACTATAACCAGCAAAAATTTCAGTCACCATAGATGGAGAAAACAAGATACTCCATAACACAATCAAATTTAATCAGTATCTATTTACAAACCGTACAAAAAGCACTAGAAAGAAAACTCCAACCTAAAGAAGTTATCCACACCCAAGAAAACAAAAAGGAAAAAAAATAATTACACACCAGCAAATCAAAGGAGTGGGAAAAATCCTCATCACAACCAAATAATAGGAATCAACAAACACCACTCACTGATAACTTTCAATATCAGTTGTCTCAATTTCCCAATAAGAAGACACAAACTAACATATTGGACATGAAAACGGGATTCCTTCTTGTGCTTCATCTAATAAACACACATTAGCATCAAGATTAAGGACAAAAGACAGCATCAGATATCCTGGAGTTGGAGTTACAAATGGTCTTAATGACCCAACACAACTCAGGTACTAGGAGATGAGCTCTAATCCTATGAAAGAGCTACAAGCACTTTTAACTGCGGAGTCATTTCTCCAGCTCCTACTATAGATACAGTACTTATCATTATACCTAGGGGTCAGGTAAAATTTTCTTACGCCAAAAGAGTTCATGTTTGGAAAACTCTAAGAAGCTCTGCTTTGTATTTATATATTTTGATTGTGAGTGTGTGTATGTGTGTACAAACATGGATTTATTTTTTATTGAAATATATTCATTTCTCACATAATATACCCTGATTACCAGTTTCCCCTCCCTCTACTCCTCCCAAATACTCTCCCCATTTCTGTCTTTTATTTAAAAAGAACATGTTTCTAAGAGATAATAACAAAGCAAATCAAAATAAAATATAAGATAAAATAAGATAGTATTACATTGAAGTTGGATAAGACAAAACAACTGTAGAAAAAGATTCCAAGAGAAGGTATAAGAATCAGAGACCTACTTGTTCACCCACTCAGGAATCCCCTCCCCCCAAAAAAACCCCATTAAACTGGAAGCTATGATAATATGTACACAGAGGACCTAGAGCAGATCCATGTCAGCCCTGTGCATATGCATGCTGCCTCAGTCTCTGTGAGTTCATAGGAGCTTCAGTCATATTGATCTAAAGGGCCTTTGTTCTTCTGTCCTCCATCCCGAGCCCTTGACTCTTACACTCTTGGAACCTCCTCTTCCTCAGGGTTCCCTGAGCTCTGAGGGGAAGGGTTTTATGGAGACATCACACTTAGAGTGGAGACATACACATCATAAGTTCCAAAGAGACCAAGGGGCTTTCATAATGAGGAAGAGAAAAATGAGGTAATTATATTATAATCTCAAAAAAGCAAAGTTTTTAAAGCTCTACTTAAGTCTATTTAAAGCAAAATGTTCTGTAAAGAGCCAAAGAGTAAATTTAGAATAAAAAAAAAAATTAAGACAAGATTTCATGTGTTCCAGGCTGACCTTGAATGTGCTATGGCACTAAGAATGACCTTGAACTTCTGACTGTCTTGCTTCGATCTTCAAAGTGCTAGAATTACAGGTAAATGCCACTATGGCAGGTTATTCAGCACTAGGAAGTCAATCCCAGAGTTTCATGCATGCATGCAAGGGCTGATGAGATGGCTCAGTGGTTAAGAGCTCTGGCTGCTCTTCTAGAGCTCCTGAGTTCAATTCCCAGCAACCACATGATGGGTCATAACCATCTATACTGGAGTCTGATGCCCTTTTCTGGCATCCAGGTGTACATGCAGATAGAGTACTCATGCATATATGCAAGCAGCAACTGTGGCATTCCTCTATCTCCTAGCAATTTATTTTGCTTAAACAAGATCTCAAACTATAGCTTAGCCTAGCCTGGAACTCATGACAATCCTCTTGCTTGGTCTCTCAAGATCTCAGATTCCAAGTGTGAGCCACCACACCTGGCCAAATTTAGCAATATATTTTTTTTTCATAAAACATTAGAAGGCAAGCAGTTCCTCATATAACTGCTGTCACATGTTTCGTGTTTCTTTTTCAGCAAACTTTCAAACATCTAGGAGCATTATCAGCTTTACAGGCTATATAAAAAACAGTTCATGAACCAGATTTGACCTATGGGAAATAAGTTCCTGTTTTCTGCTCCAGACAATCAAAATCCATAAATTTCAGAGGATTGGGCCTCTCTGGAGTTTACTATCTGGCTATGAAGCATTTGAGCAAGAAATAATCAAATGACAACTTGATTATAAAATCCCCATCCAGTGGAAATTAAGAAATATACTTTTAAATAGCCCTGGGCAAAAAAGAAAATTACTTTGGGATTTAGAAAATATTTGAAACTACATAATATAAAAATAATTAATATCAAACTTGTAATATACAGCTCAAGCGATGCTTGGAGAGACATATTAGGATTTAAAATGTTTGAATTAGCAAAGAAAAACTTGAAAAAAAAGTAAATTTCATTAAATGACTTAAGAAAGAGCAAATTTCACCTAACTTAAAGAGAATTATAAACGAGCAAGAACTGAGTAGAAAACAAATGTACAGTCAAAAGTGTTACTATTGTGCATGAAAGTTACACAGTGGGTTCTCAAATCATGCCATGCAACTGGTTCCACATGGAAGGTTTATTAAGGGAAGGAGGAAAGGGTCACAGAGACCATCTTTGGGTAGGGCAGGAGGGAGAGAGAAAGAGAGGGTGCAGGTGGTACAAGTTCTTTTATAAGGTGAGTCAGAGCATGCACAGGTGGTTTCAGGCTGTTTGTGGGTGGTCCATAGGTGGCCTCACAGAGGCCTGATATCCAATTTATCAGGTCCCTTGGGGCTGGCTGTAGAGATGCCTGCTTATGTACTCCAACATTCCTCCCTTTTTGTTTTATTAAAAAGTGAGGAGTTAAGAAGGGGGTGATGGTGGGGAGGGCATAGGGGTGACCTTTGCTCTTCAAGCTACTTCCTGCTGATTAGGGACATGGTCATTCTCAATGTATAGCTGGTCCCCACCATCAGGGTTGATTGAAAAGTCATAGTCATCTGGTTCTGTGGGCAGAGATTGATAATCCTTTAAGAGTAAATAATTAATGGTTTGGTTAGAAAATTTTTGCATTTGTTGTTGGAGGACTGTAGAGAAGAAGTTAATAAAGCAGGGTGCAAAAAGCAAAAGCAGAAAGATGAGCAGAAGAGGTGTGAGTAAGGGCAAAATCCATTTCCATTTGGGGTTCTCAAAGGCATAAAACCTAGAGGCCTCAAGTTGTTCCCTTCATTTTTGTAGATTTGTCTGGAGTTGTTGGATTTTGTCTTTTACTATGCCCAACTGGTTGACATAAAAACAGCATTCCACCTGGAGGAATATGCAAAGGCCACCTTTTTTAGCTGTGAGGAGATCCAATCCACATAGGTTTTTGAAGTACTACTGCTGCCAGCAAGTCAATCTGTCCATGGAGGGTTAAGATTGTTTGAGCCACTTGCTGGAGGTCCTGGATGAACTGGGAAGAAAGCTGATAATACAAAGTTAGTGAGGTGACTAGTCCTGCTGTCCTGGTCCCAACAGCTGCTGTGATTCCTGCAACAGCCAAGAGGGGCAAGATTTGGATTTGCCCTCTTATCCTGCTGGACAGCTATTGAGCCCACTACTGGGATTGGTAGGGTCTCCTTTTAATTTATTACCCCCAGCTTGGGGAAGAGGAGCACCAGAAGCAGCGTGCAAACTGCTGACCAACCAGTAGGCAGATGATGGTAGACCTGAAGCACCACAAAGAATCAAGGTATTATTAGCAGTAGGGCATTAGGGTTGAGATGAGGTTTTCAAGGATTATAGTTTTATTACACTTTAAGGAATTTAGCATTCCCACAGCCTTGAAATAGCTTACCACACAAAAGAAGGTGATATGAAAAGGGTAGGGGGTTGTGGCAACATCAGAGTCAGGGCAGTTAGTGAATAGTGAAGTAAGGTTACTTGACAGAGTCACCAGAGAATCTGTCAGGGGTAGTTCTGAGTTGTTCCCAGGTGGGACACATAGACAACAAGCTTTAAAAAGGCCCTATTGGGACACATTAAGGAGCTTTAGGCAAGGTCACAGTTTGAAGTAGGAGATGAAATGACAGGTTGGTATTATTTAGGAGGGAGGATGTCAAAGAGGCAATGACCTTAGAGGAGTCTTTAATTACCTTTTCTACTTCTCCCATCCATGGGGATTGGGTAATTGGGATGTATTTTCTCTGGATATGGAAGATACTTCTAGGTAAATCATGTGTATACTGGAGGTAGAGTTAAACAACGTCGCCTGTTTCCCATCTGGGATCCCAAGTGTCTCAGATGTATAAGTAGAGAGTCTTTTAATACAGGTGAAGGAGCTTCTTCTGTGCTGGTGCATGGATTTGGCAGACCAATATGAGCGGCCTCCATATCCGTCCGGCCATTTTTTGCAATAATCCTTTGTTTGATCAAAGAGGAAGCAAACTCTATCAAATAAGAGAGGAGGGATAGATGTGGGGGTGAGACATCTATTGGTTCCTGAGTCCCTCCCATAGAGCAATTTCCCGACCCTATTTGGAGAGACTGTTTATTATCAATGATGGTTTCTTGAACCTCAAATCTCCATACATAGGGGTTACCTTAAATGGAAATAGGCAAGAGGGAGAGGAGGTCAAATTTCCTTACCTGAGAATAAGAGATACTATCCATCATATATCTTACTGTATTACTAGGATTAAATTTTTATTAAAAAATAACTAGCATAATGCTTATCACATGAAAGAAGCTTTGTAAATAATAGGCAAGGTTAATCTTTCTAAATTAAGAGATTCAGTCTTTATAAAAAGCATTCTTACAAATCACAATGTTTATCTTGTTATTCATTCACAAGTACAGGTGAATTAACTTCCAGGAGAACTCAAGTCCCTGGAAATCAACTTTTTATATTCAATTCTTTTATGAACTCAATAATATAGTGGTAGTGACAAATCCCATCTCACTCTTAAAGCTTTGTTAAATGAAAAACGGTGTCTCTAAGTAGGTAGGGATACATTCTCATTCTCTGTCATTTCTTTTTGCTGTACTTTCTTGTCACTCCTGTAGTTTGTTCCTGTCACCAAATTTTGACACAATAAGAAGAATAAAATAATGATACCTACAACAAGTATATAATACTATCATATTTCGTCTATTCTGGGCTTCTACCAACTTAAGATATACCAATATTTTATATAGCACCAAAAAATTAAGTGTGTTGTCTAATGAATAATTGATATCATTGACAATTGAGATTTGTTCCAATTTTGGAAATATTAAAATAAAAGAGGAAATGGTGCTTCTTAAAACTGATGAAACAGGATCATTTTGACACTGTTCCAAGCCCTTTGCATTTATTAAGTTACTGAACCCTTACAACAACTCTGTTAGGTCGATAGTATAAAATATTCGATAAAAGTAGCTTCTAATTATTGTTCTTCTCTATCCACCCTAGCACCACTATGAGAAGCATCATTGTTAGCTCTCATGAACTAATTTATTCCTTCTTTAAGGACCTTCAATGACTCTCCATGAGTTTAGAATAAAGTCTAAACACTGCATGACATGATTTGCATAATTCTGTATCCCTGTGTTCTCATCCTCTTACCTCCAAGAATGTAATCTGTGTAATTCCCAAAACTTGAACCTACACATAACCTGGGCCTTCTCCCTGAAATACTTTTTACCTGTTCCTTTTCCACCATTGCTGGAATTGCCAAATGCTACAGATCTTTAGATTCTATACTTGAGTATTACTTCAGTAAGGAAACAGTGTTGTCTCCTGTGTCTGAGCCAGACTAGGTCTGAATTTGTATTGCTTTAGAGTACCGTTTTTTATATTTCAAAAACACTAAAATCACAGAAAAAATATTTGTTCAAACTATCCCTCATGTCTTAGATGATAAGATCCATGTAGCAGAAAGAAGGCAAGTCTATCTGATTTACCATTAATTCCTCAGACTTTAACACAGTAGCCTGATATATTTCACATAAGGAAGAGATGATGAAAGGGAGAAAAAAAAACCCTTCATGTGCCAACCAAGATAAATTTCATTACCATGATTAGGACTAAGTTTTTTAGAGATCAATCACACAGGAATTCCAAACACAAATGAACATTGAATTTGTCAGTTCTGCCCATAATATTCACAGCCAAGCTCTGAGTGGGGGCCAGCACATCAAAATATCTTGATAGCTGTCACTCATACACATATGTTACATGACATGTCTTTATATAAGAATGTAGCTAACAGCTAAATTATTTTTACTTGGCAAAGCAAGGAAACCATCTATAGACTTGCAGGCCCAGGAATTAGAAACAGCAATTCAAGTAACTAAATAAGTCACCAAAGAAGGAGCAACACCTTGTCTCATTTGCATATTCTCATCAGGCTGCTGACCGGATTTAACACTGTTCTCATGCTAAGAGTGAATTGAGTGACTCCTAGTCCCTTAGAGCTTAGCACCAGGGTTCCAATACTTTTATTTGCCCAGCAGACAATGATTCAGAGCTGGGGCTGCTGTGCCTACACAGTAGGTAGTGTCCCACCTCCATCAAAGATATACCCTCAATAGCAGTCCTTGGAGCTGCAAAAAGATGACAAAGTTGTAGACTAAAGAGTAACTACAGATTTGTAGTTTGTCCCTAGGATTTGGGAACTGAAAATGAAAATATGTAATGTATATAGTTCAGGAAACCTGCATTTATCTAAAACTGGGGAATTGCAGACCTGATTCAAAAGAGAGGAATGATGCATTCATATATATGAATTTCCAGCCTCCAGGGCCCATTGAATATATAACCATGAGCATTTTTGTAGCTTCTGGAGACTGCAGTAGTTTTAGATTTCTGCACAAATACTCAGAAGACAGGAAGAAATTACTCCAAAAGTAAAGATGAGAGTGGGTTCTAAAATTGAGTATTTAGTTCTTCCTGCCAGGGTGTTAAGGCAGCTGGAATGGCACTTGTACAATGAGACAGTTCTTGTAAACATTTGGCAAGCATACACCCACTCCCTAAAAGCAAGAGAGTTTCAGCTGGAAACCGAGAAAGATGGATTAAAAACAAACAATAAAATAGAAGCTAAAAAACAAAAGACCACTGAAAATGAACAATGTAGAAGGCAGTGAAAGAAAATGAAGATGTTAATTATTGAATCCTGGTACAAAATCAAAGCCCAGCCCTGTGTTGGTGAAAAAAAGCAAAAAGTTGATATCAAAAGAAAAATGTCAAATAAAATGACAGGAAAGAACAATCAGTTGATATGAGTGATAAAGACAGATCAGAAAAACTGTTAGAAAGTCAACTTAATGGGGAAAAAATGCAAGCAAAAGTGCAGGTTCAGTAACAGGGAACATCCTACCTAGTATTTACTAAATATTCCTGTTCGGTTGGCATCTCTGGTTGCCCTGCCCACCCCCATATCATCTGGTAAACCTCACTTTCTCTCTCCAACCCTGCCCCCTTTCTAGAAAGTCCTCTACATTCCTAGCATTCCTGAGAACTGCCCTAACTGGAGCCACCAGTCACCCAAATCCAGCAGGTGCAGACAAGTTATCATACCTACATACCTTCATACCTACAATCCTGAAAAACCCCTTCCACCACAGTCAGGGCTCAACTTCTTCTGACCTCCTCCCCTGAGGCTGCTGAACTCGCCCAGGAGCATCAGTTCCCAAATAAACCTGCCCCTTTATATACTTTTAATCTGGCTTGGATTGGTTTATTTCATTGGTGGAGATAAACCACCAATTCCACCCAATATTGCCACCAACTTTCTAATATACCTTTCAAATCCATCTTTTCTCTCCATGTGACAAGTTATCCAAATCAGCCTTACAGGTCTCTTCACATTCATTCTAACTATCCTGCTACATTAATCCATCCTTCACACAACAACCAGAACGGATCATTAAAATGCAAATCAGATTCTTTTACTACTTTGCTTAAAACAATTGGAAGGCCCAATTGTTTCCCAATTCTTTCTTAGAGGAAAGAATGGAGTCTTGAATCTGACCCACAAAGCCCTTAAAGAATTAGCAAAATTTTACATCTTCAACCTTAATTCTTGTATCAGTATCTCATTGCAGCCTCCTTTCACACTCTCTACTGCTATAGCCTGGTATCTGGCCAATTTAGAAATTACTTGAAACCATAGCATTTTTTTCCATTAGTCCCATTTACCAACCAACCAGAACAGTTACCTTCAACCTGAGAATTAGTTGCTTCACATCTATTTCTGCTTAAAGCTCCAACCATTTTCCCCACACTTTTGTCCTTTCTCCTTCCTTCTGCAGAAATGTTTCTTGCTGCGTAGCTACTGGCACCCATCCAATCTACAAAATTCCATTGTTATTTATTTGGGTCCCATTTTTTTTAAGACAAGTCCAATATTCCCTCTTTTATATTAAAATAAATAAATAAAGATCTGCTTGCCATATGTAACTTTAGTGGCATCTCTTTTGCTTTATCCCCTAGAACAATAAATACTCAGATACATGAACAGTACGATCTGTGATCACAAGTTCAACACAGAAAACTAACCAAGGTCAGTTCGCCTTATCTCATGACTCAAACAATGAGTTATGATTATTTGAAGAATTTGTTATCCACCTAGAAATTCCAAGATCACACCAAGCTAGCAACATTTCACATAGGAGTAATACGTTCTCTTAGCTCCAAACATAAAATATACTGACTATTGCTAAATAATAAAGTATACATTAAAAACCAAAGCATAATCACAATTGTAAACAGAAAAAGGAAATGAAACATATCCACAAAGCTAGAAAAAAAGTGTCACCAGTGGAGGGAAAGCACAGTGGGATACCATAAACCAATACTGCTGAAAAAGTGGCAGAAAAACTGAGTCATTGCAAGAAACAAGGAAAAAAGAATAACTTTAAATACATTATGAACAGTATAAGGAGCCAAGATGGCCAACTGAGGTGTATCCAAGAAGGTCAGACAAATAATTATATAACTATGGTTCACATTTCAATAACCACTAGCTTAAAACTTGGACTTCTGCTGTCCTGAAAGAACAAAGGTCTCAAGCTGTGAGTATAAAAACTGCTTCTGAACTAAGGGGCAGATTGAATTAAAGGCAATCTAGACAGAACTAGAAAAATTATGGAGTCCTAGGGAAAGAAAATCAAGAATTTTTCTATTTGGGGTAAGTATGCAGTTATCTAGAATTACAAAGAATGCCAAAAGTGTCTTGAGAAAATAATAGTCAACAAATATGAAATTATAATCCTGGAGAAATAAGCATTTCAAATGGACTTAAAAGTAAATAAATTTTCTATCATCAAATAAGTAGAGGCCTAAAATGTATGAAAAGCAAGAACTACAAATTTAAAAATAGAAAACCATAGAAATAAAAAAATGCTCGTTTTTAAAATGAGAAATATGAATAATGTAAATCAAGACTTGAGACTCTGAAATGTCAGCATAAACTACACACTCAATATAGTCAAAGAAATTAGTTAATTTTAAGACCTATTTAAGAATAGAATTCAAAACACATGAGAGGAACTGATGAAATTAAAATTAAGACAAGACTATCTAGAAAAGACTTAGTCTAATCAAAGATTAATAGGAGTTCCAGAAACAGGAAATAGTATAAATAGAACATAATATTATATATATATATATATATATATATATATATATATATATATAATTTCATATATGAAATTGTATAATGACTTGAACATTGTGTAAAAGCAGTAGTGGCAAAAAGACAGACACTTGTATACACAGCAAACTAGAAGAGCAAAAAATGGCCTGACAGGTATGGAGACTGCCCATACTGGTCTTGCCAAATGCACTCACCAGCACAGAAGAAGCTCCTTTACCTGTATAAAAAGACCCTCTACTTATACATCCAAGACGCGTGGAATGCCAGATGGGAAGCAGGAGTCATTGGAAAACTCTACCACCGCTACACACCTGATCTACCGATAAGTACTATCCATATGCAGAGAAAATATGTCCCAATTACCCAAAATCTAGTAATGGGAGAAGTAGAAAAGATAATTAGACACTCCTCTAAGGTCATTACCTCTCTAACATCCCCTCTCATGAATAACACAAACCTGTTATTTCATCTCCTACTTCATACTCTGACCTCAGCCTACAAGCTCCTTAATATGACCCAACTGGGCCATTTTAAAGCTTGCTGGCTGTGTGTACCACAGGGGACCAAATCAGAGGTACCTCTGACAGCCTCTGCAGTGACTCTGTCAAGTAACCTTACTTCACCATTTACTAACTGCCCTGACTCTGAGGTTGCCACAACCCCCTACCTTTCTCATATCACCCTCTTTGGCGTGGCAAGCTGTTTCAAGGCATCTGGAACACATTCTGTAGTAATGCTAATTTCCTTAGACTGTAATAAAACTGTAATCCTTGAAAAACCTCATCTCATCCCCAATGCCCTACTGTTAATAATATCTAGATTCTTTGTGGCACTCAGGTCTACCATCGTCTGCCTGCCCGCTGCTCAGGAGTTTGAGCTCTGGTACTCCTCTTCCCTGAGCTGGGGGTGATAAACGAAAGAGAGCCCCTACCAATCCCAGCTGTGGACTCAAAAGCTGCCCAGCAGAAGAGGACAATTCAAATCCTTCCCCTGCTGGCTGCTGTAGGAATCATGGCAGCTCTAGGGACCACCTCACTAACTTTGTATTATCAGCTTTCTTCCCAGTTCATCCAGGACCTTCAAAAAGTGGCTCAGACAATACTAACCCTCCAAGGACAGATTAACTTGCTGGCAGCAGTAGTATTTCAAAACCGATGTGGATTGGATCTCCTCACAGCTAAAGAAGGTGGCCTTTGCCTCTTCCTCCAGGAGGAATGCTGTTTTTATGTCAACCAGTCGAGTATAGTAAAGGACAAAATCCAACAACTCCAGACAGATTTACAAAAATGAAAGGAAGAGTTGGAGGCCTCTAGCTCTTGGGTCTTTCAGAATCCCATATGGAAATGGATTCTACCCCTTGTCTCATCTCTCGTGCTAGTCTTTCTGCTTTTGCTTTTTGCACCTTGCTTAATTAATTTCCTCTCTATATTCTTCCAACAACAAATGCAAAAAATCTCTAACCAAACCATTAATCAGTTACTCTTACAGGATTATCAACCTCTGCCCACAGAGCCAGATGACTATGACCCCGATAGGTGGGGACCAGCTGTACCCCGAGAATAACAACGCCCCTAATCAGCAGGAAGTAGCTTGAAGAGCAAAAGTTGTCCCTGTGCCCTTCCCCCACCATCACCCCTTTCCTGACTCCTCACTTTTAAGCAAAACAAAAAGGGAGGAATGTTGGGATCAGTAAGCAGGCATCTCTACCTCCAGCTTCCAGGGACCTGACAAACCTGTTATCAGGCATTTGTGAAGCCACCAAGAAGACCACCTGCTGATTACCTAGAACTATCTGAGCATGCTCTGGGTCACCTTATAAGAGAACTCCTGGAGCCCCTCCTCTCTCTCTTTCTCTTCTGCCTTGTCTCTCTGTGACCCCCTTTCCCTTCCCCTAATAAACCTCCCATGTGGGAGTCTCGTGGTGTGATTTGCGAACCCATCATGTAACCTTCACAGGCGCACATTTTTCTAACATACAATCCATGCCTGGCCCAGCTTTAGACCCACTTCATAGGAGAGAATCAACCCCTGACACTATTAATGATACTTTGTTATGCTTGCAAATGGGTACTTGGCATAGCTGTCCTCTGAGAGGCTCCACTCAGCAACTGAACAAAAATGATGCTGAGACTCACAGCCAAGAAGCATTGGGCAAAGTGTAGGGAGCCTCGTGGAAAAGTGGAGGGAAGAATAGAAGGACCTAAAGGTGACAGGAACACCACAAGAAAACCAACAGATCCAACTAACCAGGGCCCAGAGGGTCTTGTGGAGACTGAAGCACCAACCAAGGACCAGACATAGACTGGACCTAGGCTCCCTAAACAGATGTAGCCCATGGGCAGCTCAGGGTTCATGTGGGTTCCATAATAAGGAGAACCTGGGCTGACTCTGAAATGGACTCTGTTACCTGCTTTTTTATCACTCTCCCCTGTCAGGACTTCCTCACCAGGCCTTAGTGAAAGAGGACTAGCTCAGTTCTGGTGTGACTTAATGACCTGGGGTGGGTGGGGAGGGAGAGCTCCCCTTTTCTGAGGAATAGAGGATAATGGATAAGGAAAGAGGGAAGGAGTGTAGGACCAGAGAGGAGGGAAGGATCTACAAGTGGGATGTAAAGTGAATACATTTTTTAAAAAGCAGATAACAACAAGGAAATATAGATAAAATTATCAACAGAAATCTTGAACCATCTATAGTTAACAACAGCTGATTGAATTTGCTTATTTCAAGCTAGTATTGCACTGAAAAATGAAACAAACAACAATGAAAGAGTATTTAAGATACCTCAAACCTGATCATCAAGAATGGAAGAAATTCGGTTTATCTGAAGATGATATTTACACAATACATATATTTTGAATCGTTTTGAATCAAGAGAAAGTATCTAGAGATATTTCAAAGCCCAACCTTGCCAGTTAATGGCAATTCTAATAATTTTAGTCAGTATTTAATACTTCAATCGTATTGTGCTGTATAACCTTTCCTGAGAAAGCACAAACAAATGTCTACCGAACAGAGTGCACTTTTTCTATTTTGGTCTCTGTTTGTGTCATAAAACAATCTGGCCAAACAAACAAACAAACAAACAAAAAAAAACTTAGGAACAAAGGGTTTATTTCAGCTTAGACCCTGCAGTGCATCATGAAGGAACTCAGAAATCAAGGCAGGAATCTGGAGGCAGGAACTAAAGCAGAGGCCATGAAGGAAAGCTGCTTACTGGCTTGATAAGCATGCTTCATTATATAAGCCAAGACCATCTACCTAAGGGTGGCACTGCCCACACAGTCTGGACTCTTGCATATCAATCAACAACCAAGAACCCCCCCTCTCCGCAATCTTGTCTACAGGGAAATCAAATGGAGTTCTCTAGGTTGAAGGGCCCTTTTCTCAAAGACCTTAGCTTGTATCAAGTTGACAAAAATACTAATGAATATAGCACTAATGACTGACACTATTTTACCAGAGTGTAGCTTAGTGAAACATCAATTTATTTATTTATAGGAGCAGGGATAAGAGGTATTTCAACAGCATGGCTGACTCAAAAGGAGCTGCATCTCTGGAAAACCTACCCTTATATGAATGGAGAGTCATAAAAGCTGCGGCTATGGAGCTCAGTGTCTCACAGGAAAATCAGAGGGTTTGTGCTCCCAAAACATTGTTTATTGCTTTCATAACATTTCTGAGCATGGTAAGTTTCCTTAGCTTCTTGACCCTTAAAAACCTGCCTCCATTCAGAGGATATTACACATAAGAACACATAAGGAAATAAAAAAACAAAAACACAGGATGTAGCAGGAGGAAGCCTATAACATGAAAAACAAAGAGCTATTTAATTCCAAGAAACTTGGAAAGAAAAAAAATCATCAAAGTTATATTACTAAAAGCATCTAAGCCAGATGTACACATTTAATCCTAGTACTTGGGAGGCAGAAGCCAGCTGTTTCTACAGTTGGAGCTCCAAGACAGCCAACGATACAGACAAGCCCTGTCTTAAAAAAGAAAGGCTTCAAGGTAGAATGAGAGCTAGAGAAAGGACTCAGCAGTTAAAATCACTGGCTGTTCATTCAGAGGACCAGTGTTCAATTCCTAGCACCCCCATAGTATCTCACAATGATCTATAACTCCAGTCTCAGAGGATTTAACACCTTTTTCTGGCCTTTATGGTCAGCAGGCATGTACATGTTACACAGACATATGCATGCAAATAAACACCCATATACATAAAATAAAATAATAAAATCTAAACAAACAAAACAAAACAACTCTTGGAAGAGAAATGGCTCAGTAGATAAAGCACTTGCCATACAAGCAGGAATAGAAACTTGAGTTCTAATCCCAGTTCTTACATTATAAAAACATGCACTGAGCATGTGCCTAAAATCTCAGTGTTAGGAAGGTATAGACAAGGAGAATCTTTGGGTCTAGTTGACCAGTCAGTACGACCAAATTACTTGGTTCCAGGTTTAGTCAGTAAGATGTCCTGTCTCAAAAAAAAAAAAAAAAAAGACTTCTACATACAGTCATCTGACTGTTACCCACCATTTCACATGAGCTGATATATCAAGGGATTTTCATTACTGACCCTTTGCTGCATGCTAGAGTAAATCTTCAAAGCTGTGGACTAAATCAACTTATTTCTGCTTCACATATAACTCATGTCAGATATTTCATTGTAGCAATGCAAAGCCAAAGCCAATTAATATATGAACACAAATACAGTTTGTAGAAGAAAAAGATAAATCTAGCCATATATAATCCAAGATCAAATATATTGGGTGAAAAATAAGAAATAGTTCAATATTAAATAATCTAGCAAAATGATTTTTAATTCTGAAAAAATAATGAGAAGCAAGGCATTGAATACATGGCAATTACTAAAATGTATGCATATGGTATAAGAAAATAAGCACATAAGTATCTCAATAGTTGAAAAGCCATGCAACTAGATTCTTTTAGCTATGAAAATAAATTTTAGCAATTACAAATATAGTAAAACTTTCTTCATTTGATGAATGAGAACTACCAAAAAGTTACAGCGAATCCTATACCTATGGAACACATTAAAAATATTGTCACTCCATGAACTGATTGGGCTGCTCTTTAATCACCCCTCTGAGCGGGAAGCAGCCTTACCAGGCCACAGAAGAAGACAATGCAGCCAGTTGTGATGAAACATGATAGACTAGGGTCAGAAGGAAGGAGAGGAGGACCTCCCCTATCAGTGGACTTGGGGAGGGGCATGGGTGGAGAAGGGGAGGGAGGGGAGGATTGGGAGGGGAGGAAGGAGGGAGCTACAGGGGAAATTAAAAATGAATAAACTGTAATTAATAAAAATAAAAATAATGTTTACCAATAAAAAAATACTGTCACTCAATGCAAGAATAAGATAGAATTCCCCATTCTTATGACCCTAAGCAATAGTGTATATTCTAGACAAAAAAGATAAGGAAAGAAATAATTCATCAATATAAGAATTTTAAAGAATAGAATAATAGCTGTCTATAGATTAAATGAAAGCATACAACTAACAAGAATTAAACTTTAAGAATGAATCCAAATCGTCAATATTACCAGACTAAAGCAACTTAAATAAAAGCAACCACTATTAGAAATAGAATTAAGTATGGGACTACATGTTCCAAATATACGAGGGTAATGAGAAAATCCTATGAAGAAATCTCTTATAAACTGTCAACTCTAGCTCAAGAAGAAATAAATAAACTGGACAATACTTTATCCATTAAACAAAACACACTTATCTCTGAGGTTTAAACTCTTGACTTGAGTGATGAATTATGTGAAGTTTTAAAGAAGAAATAATATCAAGTCTTCGCATGCAAATTTTTGTACAAAATCGAAATAGGAACATTTCCAGCTCAGTTTATAAGGCCAAAGTAACTCTTACTGTAACTAAAAATATATTATATAAAAAGTTCAACATACCTAGTAAACATGTATACCAAAGCTCCCAACAACGTAGTAATCAACAGATCTCAGAAATATAACTAAACATCATATATCTTAGCAGAATTTTGCCAGAGAATACAAAAGTGATTATTCGGCACTTGAAAATCAATTGCTGTCCCTATAGTAGTAGATCAAGAAATACAGAAATAACATCTATAAAACTGTAACATGCTCATAACCAAATCCCCTAGCAAACAATGACTAGAAGGTACCTTCCACAAATTCAGACATTGCAAGTAAAAAATTCTCAAGTTGGCATCACAGCTAATTAGAAAATGCTAAAGGTTTTGCAATAAGATCTGTTTAGTAAACAGCCTAATATAATAGACATCCTATCCAGCTACAATACAGTAGAGCATAAGATAGACGGATGGATAGCCAGATAGATGGAGATAGATGTAGAGAGAGATTGAGAAAGCAAAAAAAAAAATACATATACATACATACATATACATATACATAATAAGACAGATAAATACAAACTAGAAAAAAATAAATAAAACTATTTTTGTTGCTGGGCAGCCTAATCATCTATATAGAAACTGGTAAGAACATAAAAAGGCAGTAAAGCAAAAAAGTGTGTTTCGTAAAACACAGTCAGTTCACAAAATGTAAATCAATTTATACTCTAATGATAAACATAAGTTGAGATCTTTAATATCACTTATGATGGTATCAGAATGCATGCAATACTTGAGAAGAAACAGAGCAAGATGGTAGTCTAAACTCTCTGTTGACTACTCCCTCCCACCAAACATTATTTTCAACAACTATACATACATAAACATATTTTCATAAACTCTGAAAACAATCAGGTAAGAGTATCTGGTCATAATACAGTACTAAGAAACGGTGTGCTAAAGAGAATAAAACCATCTCATATTACCTACATCACCATTAAACCAAATCCAAGCAGCATAAGCTGGATAGTTAAGATAAAAAAAAAGAAGCTAAACACAATATTTAGCCATAATTCCCAACAATGGGCACACCACAGGAAATGAAACCTTGAGCACCATTTGACAGTTACTAAGCCCAGGTCAGTACACAAAGCCTGAGCCTCTAAACACCTTATGGTGCTACACAGGAACCCATAACTGCTGCAAGAGAGACTTGAGATCCAGCTCAAATTTTGGCCAGGCAACAATACCGACCCTAGTCTCTAAATAGCCTACAGCCAGTCAGGACTTAGCAGCTAAGATCTTAGAACCCAGCCTGGTATGGCATGGGTCTCAGTGGTCCTGTACTTAGGGTGCCCCCTAGTGTTCCACTAGCTGCAGTAGTTATGGGCTTACAAACTATACAACATACTCAGAATTCCTGGACAGATTTATTGTTGGGAGGCGTTCTCAGACAATGTCAGTATGAAAAGACTGATATGAGCATCTAATTCTTCATCACACAGGCCTTATCAAGGGCAAATCAGGAAAACATGGCATCACTAAACTGAAAAATAATGTACCAGGAAATAACTCTACGGAGAACACAAATAGTCAAAGCATTCTTGAACCAAAAGCACAAAGCTGAAGCACCACACTATCTGACTTCAAGTTGGACTTTTTCTATGTTTTTAAAAAGTACTTATTTTAATTTTATGAGAATTGGTGTTTTGCCTGAATATTTGTGTAAGGGTGTTGAGTTCCCTGGAACTAGAGTTACAAACAGTTGTGAGATCCCATGTGGGTCCTGGGAATTGAAATCGCATCTTCTGTAGGAACAGGCAGTGCTCTTAACCACTGAGCCATCTCTCCAGCTCCTCAAGTTGTACTTTTGAGCTTTAGCAATATGAACAACATAATACTGACTTAAAACAGAAATTTAGAGCTCCTATTCTTTCCATATCATACTAACTCCCCTTCTTTCATATGATTCCCTGCACTCTGCCAAGGGTTTGGTTATGAGTCTTAGTGTCTGCTTTGAAACACTGATAGGTAGAGTCTTTCAGATGCCTTTTGTGGTAGACTCCTACAAGGACCAAATATATCCGGGCACAGGGTCTTTTCTGAGACTGATACTCAACCAACGACCATCTATGGATATAACCTAGAACTTCTGCTCGGATGTGGCCCGTGGTAGCTCAGTAACCAAGTAGTTTTCCAAAGTAAGGGGAACAAGGACTATTTCTAACAGGATCTCAAGGGCAGGCTCTTTGACACCCCCCCCAGGGGAGGAGCGGTCCTGTTAGGCCACAGAGGAGGACTTTGCAGCCAGCCCTGAAGATACCTGATAAGACAGGGTAAAATGAAAGGGGAGGAGGTCCTCCCCATCAGTGGACTTGGAAAGGGGCAGGCAGGAGACCAGGGAGGGAGTGTGGGGTTGGGGAGGGAATGAGGGAGCGGGATACAGCCGGGACACAAAGTTAACAAAATGTAACTGAAAAGAAAAATAAAATTAAAAAAATATATATAAAAAAACAGAAATGTAACCCAACAGAACATAATACACAAGGCAGAAATAAATTCATGCATCTACAGAAAACTGACTTTTTAAAAACAAAGGTCCAAGAAAACCAAAAGACAAAAGACAACAACAACAACAAAAAAAAAAAAAAAAAAAAACAGAGATGGAGAAACATTAGTGGGTACTATTACAACCAAATATTGAGATTTGAAAGAATGAAGTTCAACTCCTACATAAGTCAGATTTTCAGATTTCTTGCTACAACAAAATACCTGAGGCTGAATGGCTTATAAATTAAAAAGAGTGTTATTTAACTCATAGTTTTGGAAGCTGAAAACCAAATACTCAGAAGCCCTACTTATTTAGTTAGCCTCTGGTGAAACACTCCTCTACGATGGAATGCATGAAGAGAAGGCCAAATAGTGAGACCATTAGAAAGTTAGAGAGATTCTGATGCCAACCTTGCTAATTTGGCTCCTGTGAGGAATATATTAGTATTTTATCTTCCAGGGAAGCATCCCAAATATCCTAATCACCTTCTACTAGTCTCTTCTGCCTCTGCTACTGTCATTGGGATTCACTGAATGAGTTCAGAGAAACTAGCTATCAGTTAAATCATAGAAAACGTGTTCCTTAATATAATTCTGTCTTTTCTAGACTTTGGACATGCCTCACAGATTTCTGAGGTGCATTTCAGCCCAGTGTCTTCATGGACAGCATTTGGCTTTTTAAGTATTGTAATGTCTTTAACAAGCAGTTTCTGGGCCACACACTTGCACACTATATCCTAATGCATTCCCTGGTCAAGCTACAATTCTCTTAAGTCTTTATGCTCTGTTTCCTTTAGATCTGAAATCATGCTGAATGTTGTCTAAAGCACCTACAAAATCTTTTTATATAGCTTGTTTAGACATTTCTGTTTTCAAATATGCTAGTCATCACTTCGAAACTTAATGTTCTACAAAACTCTAAGGTAAGGCCACAGCTCTCTAAAGTTCTTTGCAACAATTACAAAGGTGGATAAAACTCTAAGGTAAGGCCACAGCTCTCTAAAGTTCTTTGCAACAATTACAAAGGTGGATGAAACTCTAAGGTAATGCCATAGCCTACTAAAGTTATTCGCAACAATTACAAAGATAGCCTTTACACCAATTCTAAGAGGGTCCTCATTTGTATCTGACTAAATTCCCTGAACTCTGCATCCTATGTGCCTTCATGAAAATTATGTGTAATGTTGTTTACAGCACTCTATACTTTTGCTAACCAGCTCCTTTGAACAACTTGAATCACTGATAATTACCCAATTCCAAAAGAGCTTCCATATTCTCAGATAGTTAAAGCAATTACTTGATTCTCAGTGACAATTTTCTGTTTTAATTCCACTTTATATTTCTGTAACAAAATGTCATTCCTGAAACTTCAGAAGACAACTTTAAAATAGATAAGTCTTAGAGGCTGCAAGTTTGAGATTAGGGAGCCTAACTAAATAGGCATTGCTGAGGGCTTCATGCTGATGGCATTACCATGGCAGGTGCAGAGTTAGGAGAGAAACAAGACATATCAGGCTTGCTCTTTTTATTATAACCCATTCTCCTGTAACTAGCCAGTGTCCCCATGAAAAAGACCATAATCCTCTCTGAGAGCAGTACTTTCAATGATGCAGGTGCTTTCAGCTAGATCTCACTTCTTAGAGTGACACAATGGGTAGCAATCAAGTACCAGATAATCTAAAACACAGGGATCTTGACCTCTCACCATGAAAAAAAAAAAATAAACTCCAAGTGCATTGAGTATGAAGATGTAATAGCCACAGCTATACAACCTCTACAGAAAGCACAGTGAAAGAATGCTATGGAGTTATTTTGTGCAATGGCTTTTAACATAATCTCAAAAGCATGGGTTACTAAGTTAAGAAGAGACAAAATTATATTCTCTCTTAATAAAAGTTACACAACAAATCTGTTCAGTGAATAAATAATTTACAAAATGGTAAACAGCATGTAATATGATGTTACTATACAATATATGAGGAATCAAATTAACTCAGTTGCAAAAATATCAAGAGTCTGATTTAAATTGGGCAAAGAACTTGAAAAGGCATCTCTAAATAATGGTCAACAAGTGTGTAGATAAATGTTTGATATCACTAATTTTCAGAAAGATGCAACTGAAAACCATGAAAAGATTTCATCTCAGTCCTTATATGTTGTTGGTGGGAATGCTAACTGGTATAACTACTACAGAAAGTAGCATAGAGATTCCTTAAAGCCTGAAAAATAGGCCAGTTGTGGTGGCACACACCAGTAGAATTTGCTTAAGGAAGGAAAAGCAGAGAATCATGAGTTTGAGGCCAGGCTGGACTACACATTTAGAAAAATAAGGCTGAAAAATATAACTGCCTCATGATCCATGTAGAACACCACTATGCAAATATATAAAGTAAATTAAACTAGTATGTCAAAACTTATACTGTGTCAGTGGACTTGGAATGGGGCATGGGAGGAGAGGAGGGAGGGAGAGTGAGATAGGTAGGGAATGAGGGAGGAGGCTATAGCTGGGATACAAAGTGAATAAACTAACTAATATAAAAAATAAATAAATAAAACTTGTACTGCGTCCCTGTAACAGAACTCACATTAAACAAAAAATGGAATCAACCCAAGTGTCCATCAACAAATAAATTGATAATCTGTCTAAACCTAAATCAAAGACTTAAAAAGTAATACTATAAAATTCTACAACAAAATGAACAAAGTCATTTTTAAACTGATGCAAAGACTTTTTATAGTGAAGATAGCCAGAGTTCATTATAAAAAAGTTCATTGTACATACTCCAGGACTGAGAGTAGACAACAGCCAAGGGGACCATCATGTAAGGCATAAACTTCTTAAAACCCAAAATGTAATCATCATAATATAAAACACATTAAGAGAATGAAATTACAAGTCACAGAAGTGGAAAATATTCTTAAATAATGTATCTTTTAAAGGGTTTGTCACATAAGCACTTTTGTATGTGTGTATGTGTACAATAATAATATAACTATTCCAAACATTAATATGCAAACTATTTAAATGGACATTTTTCCCAAAAAGTAGTCAGGTGGCTGAGAAACACAAGAAAGGATATTCAAAAGCTAATCATAAGGAAACAAGGAAATACAACTACATATTCACTAGAAAGACTGCCAAATTAAGATGTAAGGTTAATACAAATAGACAATTGCTTTCTAATATACAAACAATGAAAAATTTAAAGACAGTATTACCTACATTATTAATAAAATAATAACAACAGCAATAATAAAAGACAATAATGGCGATGACAGTGAGATGTCCCCGTGGCACTTGTCATCAAGACTGTTGACCTGAGTTCAACATCCAGGACCCACCTTGCATAAGAAAGTAACAAGGTCCTGAAAGTTTCCTTCTGATCTCCACATGTAGGCACTGTGGCATGTGTATACCCACACACACTCATACACACACACAAATGTACATACATGCACACAAACACATTAATGAATATATTTTCATATATATGCTTATTTTTTTTGCAAAGGTAGTAGTTGATAAAACATAAAATGAAGCAACTTTTAAAGTTTCTACTTCTCTCCCTCATACTCTGTTAAATCATATTAAGGAGGAACCATTTCAACATCATTACATATATGCTGCTATCATAAAGATATTGTTCTTTGTCTTTCCTCTTTATTGTTATTTTTGAAATAATAATTTAATCACAACATTTCTTCTTTTCTGTTCCTCCTCCAAACCTTCTCATATACCTCTACCCACTCTCCTTCAAATTCACGGGCTCTTTTTTCACTAATTATTATTAAACACATATTTTTTTTCATTTTTAATTATACTTTATTTACTTTGTATCCCCCCCCACGGCTAGTTCCCTCCCTCCTCCCCTCCCAATCCCTCCTTTTCTCCTCCTTTTCCCCACACTCCCCTCCCCAAGTCCACTGATAGGGGAGGTCTTCTCCTTTTTTCTGATCCTAGCCTATAAAATCTCATCAGGAGTAGCTGCATTGTCTTCCTCTGTGGCCTGGTAAGGCTGCTCCCCCCTCAGGGGGAAGTGATCAAAGAGCAGGCCAATCAGTTCATGTCAGAAGCAGTCCCTGTTCCCATTACTATGGAGCATACTTGGACACTGAACTGTCATATTTTTAAGTAATTTTTAAAATCTAAACAAATTTATACCCTTCATAAAAATTGGTTCAAATTGGAACATAGACTAACATGCAAAACTACAAAAATTCCTAGTACACAGTGTTGAAGGATAGGAACCTACTTCACATAAGTATGGGCCTAAATGAACTACAAAATGTGACTACTGAGATGAAGAAAACCCAAGCCACAGACTGAGAATATGAAAGTGCAGGTCTATTAAATGTCTTATATTCAAATTGTAAACAAGTTCTTAAAATTCAACAATTAGAATAAAATAGCTCAGTTTAAAATGGCCAAAACATTGCAAGATCAGAGTTAGTGTGGACTAGATATACATAGTTTGAGGCCACTGAGGGCTCTACAGCTTGGCTTGCATAGAGAGTTCTAAGGGTGTTTTTATTTTTTTTAAGCAAAATACCAATCATTCAATTTTACCAATAAAGACTGAGGAACCAGATAGTGGGGTGAAAACCCACACCTCAGAGAGGCAGAAAAAGCATCCAGATGACCTTTCTATTGAGCTGAAAAGGAAAAAAACTTTGCTACTCAGAAGGAAAAAGCCTTTCTACTCAGCTCACGTACCAGAAGGAAAAATCCAAAAGACCCTTCTCTCTACACATTTTCCCTTTTCTTTTTCACAATTTCTTCACTTTATATCTTGATTTTAGTCCCCTCCCTCATCTCTTCCTGGTCCCACCCTTCCTCTCTCTTCCCCATCTTCCTCCTCTAATCAAAAGAAAGGGGGAGCCCTCCTCCCCTTCCATCTAACCCCAGCCTATCACTTCTCAGTAGGACTGCCTGCATCCTCTTCTTATGTGGCCTGGCAAGGCCACCCTGTCAAGGGAAAGTGATCAAAGAAGGAACAACAAAGTCCATGTCAGAGACAGTCCCTCCTCCTCTTACTAGGGAATCCACATGGAGACTGATCATTAAATATCTTTCAACTCAATGCCCCTACTTTCTATTTACTCCCTGTCAGCTGGTTTCTTGCTTCATCTCTTGACCTAGGATAAACTTTATTTAATCCTTTATACAGAAAGCTCTTGAATTAAAGGTGTGTGCTAGGACTGAGCCACACACTAATCACCTATTTACAATAAACAGAAATTTATTGGATTAAAGTTCTATGGTAGAGCTGAACCACACCAAACAAGAAACAGGTTTGTACTGTTCACAATCCCAGAATTCACAATGGGACCAAATACCCTGTAAATTGAAGGTACATAGAGAGATACTGTCTTTATAAAAGGGACAAAAGAACTAAATAGACACATCAATAAAACTATTACCAATGACAGATAAATCTATGAAAAGATTTTAGTTGTCATGTCATTATGAGCTTGTGAAGCCAAACACTGAAATAATACTAAACATCTATCAGAATGGCTGTAGTCAAGATGCTGACAATACCAAATGCTAGCAAAGATAGAGAGCAACAGCTGCTTCTGTCAGGAATGTCATATTAGCCAGCCACCTTAGAAGACTGTCAATCTTACCATGTAAACTAGCAGTTGAACTCCTTGCAATTCACCCAATGAGTTAAAAACCTGAAACATAAATGTTAATGACAGCTTTGTTCTTAACTGTGAAAACATGAGAACTACAAAAATGTCTTTCTATAAATGAAGAGTTTTTTAAAAATTCTATAATATCCCAATGATGTAGAATATTACTATTTAATAAAGAGAAATAAATGAGCTGCCAATCCATTAAAAGGCACTGATGATCCTTAAATCCAGTCTGACAAGTGAAAAAAAGCCACTCTGAAAAAGTCAAAGGTACACAGGGAATAAAATGACAAATGCCTCCTGTCATATTTTCTCTAATATGCAGAATAAAAACAACAACATGAAAGTAAAATGGGAATTATTTAGGAAGAATGAGTTGTTCAGCTGAAAGAGGGAAGAGGACAAAAGAAGGTAACATGCCAAAAATGAAGCTCATTTTGTACAATATGTACTAATAAAAACAAAAATCCCTAAAAACACCTAACAGTATTACACTGACTGAGTAGGTTGGACATATGATTTTAAGAATATAAATATATATATGGGTGGGTGGATGGATGGATGGATGGATGTGTAAGCATAACAAAAATTAATGAAAAGTGGCCATGCATTTGAAACAGAGAAAGAAAGAAATGTATGGGAGATTTTAGAGGAGGAAAGGGGAAATGATAGAATTATAATCTCAAAAAAAAGAAATAAAAACAAAAGATGAGTACAGCTTCAGGTGGGTGAGAGGGGTGAATACATAAGTCACAGGGAACTTTTGTGGCTAGAAAGCTATTCAGGAAAATAATAGAGTGGTGACTATATGACATTATGCATGCTTATTCTCACATTTAGCTGCATGAAATAAAGACCACAAATGCCTACTATGAATTTTAGTTAGGAATAACATATACATCCATCAGTTGTAAGAAACGTACCAAATAAATGCAGTTCCAGTACAGATAGTGCTACATAGAGACCCTGTATATAAAAAAAAAGAAAAAGAAAGAAAAAAAGAAAGAAAAGCTTTTGAGTTTTTTTAATACACTTTTTGATCTTCAAAATATAAAAAGATAAACTTGTCACTCATGAGTTTATAATACATTTGAACAAAGAGCTGAGGTGATTGAAATTATTTAAAAGCTATAAAGTTTAAATAATATTTAGTTAATATTTTAATATTATTTAAACTTTATAACTAGGACAAGAAGCAGACCACAGAAATGGAAAGTAGATAAATTACCCCAAAGAACTACTATATATAAAAATTTAGCTATGTTACACAACAGTGGAAAAGAATGAATTATTCAGTATTTGCTGCTGTGAAACAAATGAAGAGGAAAACAGTTTAGAAAATTACCTCATACCACACAACAACATAAATTTCAGAAGCAATGAAAACTAAACAAAATCTATTCAAGCACTTATTAAATTTTGAATGAATAACTGCAACACAATTCATGAGAAGAAATTATAAACTGAGAGATGGATAATTATGTACAAATTAAGATTATTGTATGTAAAAGTTCTTTTAAAATGCAGATAGACAAAAATATTTCCACAGTGGTGATAATGGTCTAACATTTACTAAATATAGTAAAATGAGTAAAAGTTTTAAAATTATAAACAGAAAAAAATGTACACAAGAGCAAGCCAAATAAAAATATTCATATCCACTATAATAAAAGAGGATAATAATTAAAGTTATGCTATTATTTTGCCTGTTAGGTTGGCAAAAATATAAATGATACAGCTGTGTGGACACTGCTCACCTACAACGATCTCACATGAACATCAAGTGATTTTAAAAGCTAGTATCCTGAGGCCCACCAACACCTTTTAACCCACTTTAATAATTCATTTAAAAAGTATTTATTATGTACATTTAGACATTTTTAGCTCCTATGGGATACAATTGTGAACAAAATAGGGAAAAAATCCTGTACTTTCTAGGGTAAGGGAGTAGTATGGAATCTAGTAACAATGATGCAAACCAAAGAAGAAAAAAAGGAGGTGCATAGTGCGGGGTGGGGGGAAGATGAGTTTGTATTTGTGTTTTTTAAACATAAGCTCATAATAAAAGACTACTGCACAGCACCATTTGATTGGAGACCTTACAGAGATTAAATGTGAAGAACAATGATGTATGATATGAATACAGATATAGGCTGCATAGTTACAACTGCAAACAATGTCAACTGTCAATATTAAGGCTATCAGACAATGATGCCATAAAATTATGCAGATGTTGAAATTTTTGGAAGCTACTTAATGAAGTGAAAATTCTCTGAATGTGGTATTAATGAAAAATAGTCATGACACACAAACACATACATATGCACACACACGCACACACACACACACACACACACACTCACACACACAGACACACACACACACACAGGACAGGATGGTCCTGTAAACACAGAAACACATCTGGAAGGAAACACTGCAAGTTTTTTCAGGATTTGGATCTTAGACTCAATTTCCAAATTTTCTACAATAAGGTTATTTTGTTTTATATCATGAAAAAAAAATGAAGGTATACCTTACGGTCTTGAAATAGACTGATGGTTGTCCAGGACTTTTAAAATTAAAGTGCTGGGAAGCAGTAAATAAGGGAATGGGTTCAGGATTAGCTGTCACCCATCAGGAGTCATGCTGATCTAGCCATCTGACCTATGTGGATGACATTAGGAAAAGGTGTTCTGGACACAACAGGACAGTGACACATATGATGTCATAGCAATTGTGAAAACAGGAACAAGAGAAATTCCAGCAGGGAGGGTGACAGGTGGGAGCAAAATCCAACCAATAACGGGGGAGCTATTGACACTTGATAGGTATGGGAGACAGGCAGTCAGCTTTCTCTAATGACAGTACCCTGGTAGGGCAACCACGCTTCTGGGCAGGCCTCACTCCCAGGTAGTTGGCCAATCCAAAAGGAACTTTTTGGCAAGAAAAACAACTTAAAGTTAGGATGGTAGAGAAGTGACTGCAGAGAAGTTTGATATAGGAAGAGTTGGTGTGAATATGATCAATATATGATATATTAAATTCTCAAATAATCAAAGTATATTTTTTAAAAAAGAGTTATTCTGGAAATGAAGGGCCTGATAGAGTAGATACCCAAAAATTTCAAAAATATATGGCATAAGATCTGAATAAAGGAAAGGTGCAAAGAAGACTAAACCATCTTTCAATGTGTGAATAGCTGTTATAGGAAAGGAAATAGAAATTAGCATTTTCATTTCTCTATGGAGCAACGCCAATAAGTTAAATTTAGAAAATGTGTTTCAGACCAAAATGAAGACTAACTTGTTAACAATAACAGCTGCATAACATCAGCTAGTGATTAAATCATCAGGTAGTAGTAAACAGCCTTCTCTGGAAGCATTCACACTGAAAACAGCTAACCATATGCACTTGCTGATCACAGTGTTGTACATGATCGCTAAGGATCACGCCATGTCTGAGCTCCATCTTGTACTATTTTGAAAAGTTATTTTATGCTATGATCACTTACATAATTCTGTCTACAAGCATCTCCCTTCCCTTCAAGAGATTCTATGTAATACCCTTTCCCTTCAAGAAAGCATTTTCAAAGTGAAAATCACTATTCTAAATACACAGCCTGGAGATTTTTATTCTTCCTTCTGTGGATAGTGAGGAGACATAACGTGTACACACATCAATGCCTTTAAAACTATGTTTCAAATACAAGTATAAAAATGTTTTTCTATTACCAACTAACATTCCCCCCTAGGAAGAGACCACCTGGGCCATTCCATTTCAGCAAATAAAATAACTATTTCATTTCTGTTTCACAGTGTCTGGCATCATTTTGCTCTCAGTTACTTTCACTGCTTTCAAAATGCCCATAATGGAAATAGCACCTAATATCTAACTTTACTCCAGATCTTAGGAGGAAGTCCCTTCTTTAGCTCACAGGACAGTCACAGTTTCTGCCATATCAACAATACAACAACAAAGAGGCTTCCCTGTAGCCTCTTCCTAAGTCTCAAAATACTCTGTCAAAATGTTTAGTGTTGATTCAGTAGGTGGCTGAAATTTAAACATGTGCACCAAGTGGTGAGAACAAAGTATTCCATAGAGCAGGGCAGTCACTATTGAACCTTACAGCTAAGAAAGTCTTTATAAATAATTCATGTCTAGTCCAGCCCCCCTCATCATACAGTTGTTAAAATTGAAGCTCATACAAGACAAGTAATTTGTCATAAGAAACTCAGCATCCAGCTCAGGAATAGATTATAAACTAGGCTATCAGAAATCCATGTTGGAAGAGGATATTTAGTATACGATTCTTCAGAAAAATGTTTTTTTTTGTTTTTTGTTTTTTGTTTGTTTGTTTGTTTTTTCTGACAGGTGACTTTTTCTATAAATTGCTGACCATACAAAGCCAGGGATCTGAAGATAATGCTGGCACAATTAAGAGTATAAGTTAAGCTAATACATACCATCTGATTTTAAAGTAAGTTTATGCTCCTGTGGACCAGAGCCTAGGGAGTATTCTTTCCTTTTCCCTACTGTTGCAGTATCATCACCTGCCAGATATCTGCATCATCCAACTTGAATGTTAGTAAGCACTGTGTGCTTCAGAGCACGAAGGACTGTTTGCACAAAATTGAGTGTCATTTGTTGGTACTCAACTCTTCTGCAAAATGCAATAATGATGATCACATCTTCCTTCTTAGAGCAGTACCTTTTACTCCACACAAAACCATAATTTACAACAGTATCATTCAATAGTTTGTCAAATAAGTCCTTTCTCCCCATCTAAACCAAGTTGGCAATAACAGCCCTATTTTGTTCACCACTGTGTTCTCCACTGAAGGAAAAGTATATATATTCAAAGAATATCTGTCCAAATAGTAAGTGGCTCAGACCAAACCTCTCTTGGCTTTCCTCCTTTCTAGCATTCACATGGGTTTAACTCCTTCCCTTTTAATCTAAAGATAAACATTCACCAAAATAGCACAGTTGGATCTCTTTTCTTATTTCAAAAATTGAGAGACACTGGAGACACTGCTGTCTCCACATGGCTTCTTTGCTAAGCTCCAAGCCCACATTTCAATTGCACTTAGCAGCTCATGCTGAGATTCAGCAATAGCATTACTATCTGTGTGAGTTCATGCAAATCAAGCCACTCAGCCTGTCCAGATCAGATTGCTCAAATGACACCCCACTTCTTTTGCATATAAATCTTTATTCCAAGCTAGCCTTGACAACAATATTGCTTGTAGTCAAATTCTCCACATATTTGCCAAACCCTTCTCACACATGTATTATTTCATCATGTACAACTGGTCATTCCCAAGCACTTTTGTCTAAACTCTGTCTAATCTACCACACAATTCAAAATCCACTTCCAGGAGCTGTCTTTGTTGCCTTGAAGAACTTTGCCTCTCTTTTATGGCTTTAGATCTTACATTGCCTGAATATTTCTTCTCCTCCCTATTTAACTCTGTCATCTCAGAGAGCAGATACTAAGTCTAACCCATATTGTGTCTCCCACATTTTCTTTGGATTATTGTAAACATTTAATAACCCTATATAAAATGGATCCAGCTTAGACTATGTCAATAACCCTACTTCTAACCCTTTTATCAGGCAACCTGTTTCCTAAAAAAAGGTTAAATGCCTTCTAAAAAAAAACATGTAACTCTCATCACAGGTCCCAGTACATACTTTCCCTCTCTTCCTCTTCCCAGTCTCCCTCTTTATCCCCTTCTCTGTCCATCAACAAAACTGCTTCACCACCTCCATCCTGCTCCCTATGCATCTGTATGTATATCTCCTCTTTATGGAAATAATAAGTTTGTTATATCCTTAAGCTTTGCTTTAACACCAAGTTCTTTATTAAATACTCATAGCTCACCCTCATACTTACACTTCATATCATTCATCATTAACTAAAATGACATAGTTATGTGGTTATATGATCACCAGCTTCTTCCCCACCAATAATAAACCTCAAACAAGCAGAGAATGTGTCTCTTTTATTCAGCTTTATTATCCTCTGCATGGTGCCTAACTACATAACCAAATGTACTGACAATGAAAAATACGCAACTGAGTTGAAGAAGATAGTTTGATGACCACCACACTAGAATTTTGCTACTTGAACTGTGATCAACAGTTCAACAGTGAAACAACAGTTTACGGATTACCTGTCTGTATATTACAAATGTTTCAGCCCCCCAAAACACCTCAGACCAGGTTTAGCATTTTAAAACTATCTCAGTGGACATACTGTATTTATACATGTTAAGGGCTGAGAAGCACTGTCCTTGGTTTGCTTCTGAAAACCTTCACACATTTGAGATTTTGTAAACTTTAGGCCAAGACTTTCAAATGTGAAATACCCTGGAGGCTATACTTCACAAAATCATTTTGTAAATGGAAAAGCTCAGAGTCTTGAAGGGGAAGTCATGTGTGCAAGGTAAATGGCAAATCACCAGAGCCAAGAGTAGAACCCAGGTTTGCTAACCATGTTCTTCTCTAGCATGGTTTACTCCTTTTCTTTCTGGTCATACAGGATCTGTTCAGTTATAGCCATCATTCTAACAGTTTTTCTTCTATTTTCCAAATCATGTATGGGTCTTAAAGTCACCACTAGGTCAAAAATCTTCTTACTAATATTTCTTCTTAATCTCTGGCTCTAGAACCCCTTATTCCCTAAACCCATTGTCTAGCTATTATGTTGATCTTTTGTAGTTTTAGAACAACTAGCCCCAAAGTACCCCTGGTCTTTAGAAATGAAAAAGAAAAAGTATTTGTTTGCAGCATTCGAGATGATATCAGATAGCTGGTTCTTTCAAGGACCAGAACTTATACTATCAGAGCTTCTTAAAAAGTTCTGGGATGTGAGTTTGAAGGTGACATAACTAAAAAGTCTAGTTTCCAGAAGTCAACTTTTTCCCTTTAATTTGTAGTCTTGTCAGACGTAAGACTTGAGGAGAATGCATGATCACCATCTTTAACTAGCTGAAGAAAAAACTATTAAGAAATAACAAGTTTCTTTCAGATACCTCCAAAGAATCAAGAACAGAAGTCATAGGTTTTATAAAATTTCTGGCACAGTTGCTCAAAAGCATACACACACACACACCAAAAAAAAAAAAAAAAAAAAAAAAACAAAAAAAAAAAAAAAAACAATAAGCCCTCTGTCACTGCAGTCAAGCAACAAATGGGGCACTTAGGACAAACTCAAGAACTTGGTGCAAAATAGAGCTTACTGACTTTTAGGAAGTCTTCTAGTTGGGAGAGTCTACAATTCACAAATGTTCAACCAAGCTCTCAAAAATTAACAGCCAGATCCATTTTGAAAAGATAATCTGAAGGTAGATGCAGAATGGTTTCAGCTGTGATCACAGAAAAGTAAAGTTGTTCGAGGCATCCTTCCCAAAACTGAAAGTAGGTTAGCCAAGAGCAGCCTTCTAGGGCCCTTGAGGAAGCCTTGGGTCCCACACCACTCCCACTTCTTATTGCTTTACACAAGGTCACTAGTTGCTCCCCAAAGCCAAGAGCAGCTATTCCTGCTGCTCCTACACTTGACAGCAGAGGAGTACTGGCGATCCAGTACCCTGTGCTTTCATTTCCCACTAGAAGTGGCTGTACTCTGTCATTTAACAAGCTATTTAACCTTGTTGTACCTCAGTTTCCTCATCAGTAAACCAAAAATAGTAAGAATCTGCAACTTCACAGATTTGACATAAAAACTCAATGAGGTAATACCCATGAAACCCTCAGCTCAGATCAGAAACATTAAATACTCAGAATGTTAGTGATTGCTACAATTCATCCTAAAATTATTACCATGGGCATGACAGTGTCACTAACTCCATAGAGAAGCCTCTATGGAGTAACTCTGTCCCTTACAAGTTCAGGAGTGATACAGTAGTTTCAGCTGGTCCTCTCATAGCTTCAAGCAAATCAAGGGGGAGGCAGAAGCTGAGGAACCAATCTTCACCAATTCATACCATTCCTAATGGAAATACTAGCTTCACCTGCTCTTCTCCTGCCCAGCAGCCCATCCCCCAGCCACAGTCACGGGACAGCCTACTGGGAAGAAATCTCTACACATACCATCAGGTGTTTCCATCCACCTCCCAAGGACACACCTGGACCTAAGAGGATGCCCACCAATAAGGGATATGCTAAATCTGAATTCATGATCTAGGCTTTCAGTACAGCTACCTGGGATTAGGGGTGGGCAAGGAATGGAGACTTCCCTCACTGAAGCCAGAAAAGCCTCCCAAGTTTGTAAAAGTGGGACCCAACCCCAGAGAGAGCCTCTAAAAGAAAGGGGGAAGGGTTCCACCTGCTTAAAAGGAAGCAGTTATTTACAACTTTCTACTCACTTGCATCTGGGGACTGCAATAGGGAGAGAGAAAAGGGGATGCACAGTCTCCTCCTTCCTTCTGAATTCCAGCAGCCAGACACAGCTGCAGAGAAAGAGTTAAAGGAGGGAGCTCCAGCCATTACCCCATCCTTGTTGCCTAGGGCTGTCTGGGGGGTCATGACAGTGCTGTCTGCTCTGGCTAGGGGCCACACTGTAGCTTTCTGCAGCAGCTGTTGGGCCCCCCAAGCAATTTGCAAGGTCAATGCTGACCTGCTTCCAAAGAGGAACACAACAATTTACTGACAATGAAGCAAATCGCGCATACACCACCAGATCGCAAACCCCCTTCTTCAAACCAGATTTTACCCCAGCGCCTCCCAGCCCAGATGCCGCCTCTGGGCTTCCACCAGCCCCACTGGGGAACCCACGATAGCATCACAACTGCAGAGCATGTCTCGCCTCCCGATCAATCCAAGGAGACTCTCCTTACTGGGAAGAGAGAGATGCTATCAGGAAAGGAGACCAGGGCTTGGGGGGAGGGGGAAGAAGGAACATCTCTGTCTCTTACCGAGTGCCACAGTCACTTCCCCGATGCAGAGAGGGAAAAAAGGATGAATGAACTGAAACAAGTTGGAGGCTAAGCCCTGATAGAGCGCGGCTTCTTCTCTTTCTCTAGGTGTCTGTCCTAGTCCCTGTCTGTCTCTCTGCTTTGCTAGCTAGCTAGCTAGCGCGCGCTCACGCTCTTCCTCTCCTCTCTCCCTCCCTCCCTTATTCCCTTCCTCCCTCTCTTTCTCTCTCTCTCCTTTCCTCCCTCCCTCTGTCCTCTTTCCCCTCCCTCTTTACTTCCCTCCCTCCCTCTCATCCTCCCGCCCAACCTTCCTCCCATGCTCCCCACCCCCTTCGCTGGCTTTACCACTGTCTGGTGCTGAGCACATAGCAACGCTGGGGTTCCTAATAAAGAGCTGCAAAGGCTTTAGATCTGTGGTTGTTTTACGAAAGACTAAAGTAGTATTTTATTCTTTGAGGTTTCCAGCAGAGAAATTGAGGGAAGCTCAGAGAGAAGGGGAGGAGCAGGGCAAGCAAAGGGGAGAAAAAAGAGCAGAAGGCTAAGAACAAATAGAAGATAAAGGAAGTATGGATTACCAAACCGCTGTGAGATGCTTACTTCCCTCTTCAGGAATGAAGAGTGAGCATCCTCCTTTTCTCTCTTCTCTCCCTTCCATTTCTATGGGCTTGCCTTCTAGCCTCAGGCTCCAGATAAAGGTTTGACAATCTTGTCTGCTCAGATTCCATCTCCAAGGATAATAATGAGCTCCTAAAAAAACTGTACATCAAAAAGTTGTCATTCACATTTCACTAAGAAGAAACAGTTCAGCCATACTGATTCCCTAATGACCTAACTTCCACCCCACCCCAATGAAGTAGCAGTGTGGATCCAATTCAAAACTGTCAGCTCAAGCTTTCTTCAAGGGAGAATAGGGCAACAGCGGGTCCATAGTGCTGGCGAGAATATAAAAGCTCAAGAGAAAAAATATCGACTGATCCAAAATATAAAGCAAAAGGAGAAAAAGCAGTCTGAGCAAAGTAACAGAGTGGGAAAGAGACAGAAAGATTAAAACAAAGAAACTTAGGCTTGAGGGAAGACTCTGGAAATTACTGTTGCCTTGGGTAAGTCATTTCTTCAATACCTTTAGAATCATCAATGACTAAATGAAAAGGGAAGCACATTGTATTGTCTTAAAAGACCCTGCTACATCTAGCAATCTAAGACATAAAGATACATCTAGCAATCTAGACACAAGAGAGGTTGATCGTTAAAACAATAAAAAAGTATCAAATTCTTTTTCTTTTTTTGGTTTTGTTTTGTTTGTTTGTTTGTTTTTCAAGACAAGGTTTCTCTGTGTAGCCCTGACTGCCCTAGACTCACTTTGTAGACCAGGCTGGAGTTGAACTCACAGAGCTCCATCTGTCTCTGCCTCCCCAAGTGCTGGGATTACAGTGTGTGCCACTGTGCCTGGCTGAAAAACTACCAAATTTCAAAAGCACTCCAAAAGTAAGTTTTCAATGACTTAGCATTCCACTGTTTTTTTTTTTTGTTTTGTTTTGTTTTTGTTTTTGTTTTTTTTTTTTTTTTTTGTATTTCAGAAGCAACATGAATATGGGCATGATTGTGAATAATTACTGCTATCAAAAAATTCATTCTCTGAATGTGATTTAAGCTTCAGAATGGCAAGCAGGATAGACACCAGAAGCAGTGGAAGAGAGGGAACAGGATAAAAGCCTACTATAGAGGGTCCTCTGAAAGGCTCCATCCAACAGAGGATCCAAGCAGATATTGAGACTCACAGCCAAACTTTGGGCAAAGCACAAGGAGTCTTATGGAAGAAGGAGGGGGTAGAAGGACATGGAGTGGAAAGGAGAAGACCAACAAAGCTAAAAATCCTGAGCCTAGAGTGTTAGTATTTAGGCAGGCCGCGTCTGGGTTGCCTAGCAACCTATGATGTCATCATGTGTCACCAGCCAGGTAGTCACACCTGGCAGGCATGGTTCAGTTGCTCAATAAAAGGACCGACCTGCCACTTTGTCTCTCTATTATCTCTTAATCTCTAGCTCTCTTGATCTTCCCTTCTTTTGCTCTCTCTTCCCTCTCTCTGTCCAACCCCCCCACCATGTCTCTCTCTCCTTCCCTCTTTCTCTCTATCTCAATGTCCATCCAATAATCCTCACTGGATTTGTTATACCTAGATTGCAAACCTGAAGAGACCACCAGGAACGTGAGTCCAATACAAACACACAAGGGCTTTATTCACACTTAAGCTCAGGCTGCCAATCTTCCCTGTCACAGCAGGTTAGAAAGTGAGGCCTCGAGTCTCAGGGAGTCAGAAAGGGAAAAACCACAAGAGGGTGAATTCCAAACCTTGGCATTACAACGAAGGATAAGATTGGGTGGGGGTGTTCAGCAAGCAAGATGACCTTTAGGCTTATTGTTCCAAGCCACCTGGCCAAACTGTAAGATATCTAAGATATCTGTACAATAGACTGTTGGGTGGAGGAACCATTAACACATTCTGTGATATTCAGGAAAACCTGTAGGGTAGAAGGCCTGATTATAGTTATCTATTAACACATTCTGTAGTATTCATGTAGGTTTCTGAGGGGTGGAGGACCAGGTGGTTTTCTTGGAATCTGAAGGTTGGGGCCAAGTCACTCTAAGAACAGTCAACTTAAGAAACAAAATGGAGTCAGACCAGTTATCTTCAATTCCTTCATTCCCCCCTTTTTCTGATAACTAGGGAGGTCAATCTTGGGCTCCTTAGAATTCTGATAGCTGAGTATTGAGTTGTTGATATTGGGATCTCAGTACCATTAACAGAATAGTTGCCAATCTTTGTTTTATATATTTTAATAGCTTCTTAAGAATGCAAAGCCTAAAGGCTAACAACAATAGAAGAATGAGGTGGGGTCCCATTATGCTGGAGACCAATGTTGTTATGAGAGACCAAAGGGTTAAAAATCAGTGGCTATTATTTTAAAGTTTAAAGGACAAGCCTGAGGCCAGCTAGGTGGAGATATGTCCAGCCACCTTCAGGGAAGAACTAGCTTTACTGCATTCCTTCCCCACCCACTAGTTATACAGTTGTTAGGAAACCAGTCCATATGGCCAGGCCAGAACTGTTTGTGGTCTTGGCTCCTAAAATGGACCAATCATTTCAAAAGTCAATTTCCCTTACCCAGTCATGTAACTGCCAAAAGCATGTAAGTCCCTGCTTTCGGTTTTGACCTTTAAAAACCTTGTTCCTCTTTCATAAGATTCCATGCACTCTGCCCAACAGTTGGCCCTAAGTCTCAGCATCTGCTTTGATAGTCTGCAGGGCAGAGCCTTTCAGAGGCCCTCCGTGGCAGGTTCTTAACTTGTTTCCTGTTTATTCTTCTTCGGATGTCCATCCACTTTGCTTTTCTCAATGGGGATTGAGCATTTTAGTCAGGGTCCTCCCTCTTGATTAGTTTCTTTAGATGTACAGATTTTAGTAGGTTTATCCTATATTATATGTCTATATGAGTGAGTATATATCGTGTGTATCTTTCTACTTCTGGGACAGCTCACTCAGGATGATCCTGTCCAGCAGATGCTGAGACTTATGGCCAACTGTTGGGCAGAGTGCCTAGAATCTTATGAAAGAAGTTGGAAATAGTTAAGATCTGGAGAGGACAGGAACCCCACAAGGAGAGCAACAGAACCAGAAAATTTGAACACAGGGGTCTTTCCAGAGACTTATATTCCAACCAAGTACCATGCATGGAGATAACCTAGAACCCCTGCACAGATATAGCCCATGGCAGTTTAGTGTCCAAGTGGGATACATAGTAATGGGAAGAGAGAACAAACAAACAAACAAACAAAAACTCATGTATTTACAGTGGAGTCTATTCCTGGTCTTTGGGAGTCTCACAAACTGGACACAACAGTTAACCAGGAGAAAATATTAAACCATGATTTAAACCAACTTTGGGATTATTCCCATTCATTTTTTCTCTTTTCTAGGCCTTCTCATACTTTGGCCATAGAATCTTTAACTATACCTGAGTGATCCATGTAAAAACAACAAAGCCCTTCCCCCTTGCTGCAGGAATAAGAGATCTAATCCTCTTCTATTTTGTAATACAACTTCAGCCAAAGAGGACAAGAGGTCCAGCAAGTGGGAGATGGCAGTCTCTAATCTACTGATATCCTCATCTATAGATTCCCTAAACTGACTATAGTGTCGATCCTGGAGTGTCAAGGAAGAGATTCCTGTTCTAGCCCCTGCAGCCCTAACCCCAGGATGACAACCAACATTAGGGTAGAGATGGGTTCCCTCTTTGCTCTGACATGCAGATACCTTAGGGTAGAGGGGGAGTCCCAAAAGGATGCAAAGTCTTCTCCACTATGGTAGGTTAAATGGGAAACTAGCTGTACCAAGATACATAACTGGCCAGGGGACTGTAATAGCTGGCAGTGGGCACAGGGTGTTGGGATTCTTAGGCAGGCATCTCTATGGCTACCACCAAGGGACCTGACATACCAGATATCAGGCATCTGTGAAGCCACCCACAGACCACCTTAAACCACCTGCACATGCTCTAGGTCACCTTATAAGAGAACTCGCACCACCTCCAATCTCTCCTACCCTGCCCAGAGATGGTCTCTGTGACCCTTTCCTTCTTCCCTTAGTAAACCTCCCACATGGAACCAGTCATGTGCCATGATATGGGAACCCGCAGTGTAATTTTGCTGCGCAATCTTAACATTGGTGGGCTTGGCTGGGAATAGGTGCCTCCAGTGGCCACAGCATGAGGTGATTGCTTTTTGGCGCCAGAACCCCTTGGAGCTGTTGGAAACCAAAATCCACCTGCAACTCACTTTCCAGGAACCAGATTGCTATCTCTTGCATGCAACACCAGCTGGATTGGTGAGTTCCCCTCACTGGTCAGCATAAATGCCTCTCCTGGTAAGGGAAATTGACCTGTGATCATCCAGCAACTTCCTACTACCCTTTGAGACTGGAGGAACCCCCAACCATGGTCTTCACTGGCTATGGTTGACCCTTTTTGCTGACCTCCATTTAGGGCTTCCTCTTTTCCTTGTTTGAGATTTTTTCCCCTTCTACGTGCATGGTTTCTCCTCCTCTCATGCTCCCCTACAAAAATCCTAGCTCTAGGTAAACTGTGTCTCCTACTGTCAGCTGTGCCCTTGGTCTCTGGCCAACACTGAGGAGTTTTTGGATCAGGTAGGGCCATACTCTACTGAGTCAAACCTTGCCTTTGGGATGCCTCTAGCAAGTCACTGACTCCTACCCTCCCAATGGGAACTGCCCATTCATCCTTTCCTCCAGCATCCCCACCGGGATATCTTCTAGAGAATTTTAAAACCCTCTGCATGGAACCTGACTTAAAGACCTCCAAGTTCATATGCCTCTGTAATAAAATGTGGCCTATATATTTCTTAGATAATGGTTCAAATTGGTCGATTAATGGCACATTAAATCCCAATATTTTATGGGAGATATCTTATGTTCAAGCTTTCTCTCTTCTCCACTCTAAACCTTCTCTCTGTTCTTTCTGTTCAACTTCTTCTAGCTATACAGTCTTAACCTCAAGAGTTCTCTACCTTGGACCCTGCAGATGAACCTCCATCGCACTCTTCCTCAACCTCTGGCTTCTTCCCAACCTTGTCTTCTCACTCCTCCTCTGCTTCCTTCTCTTCCTCTTTGGCTTCTCCAGAACCCTCAACTTCTTCACCATCAACAGGTTGTCCTAGTCATCCTACTTACACCCCACCAACAGCTATTTGCCCCCCCCTGCTACTTGCTCTTGCTCTATAGTGAAGCCCCCTTTTTCTGCTCAGAATAAACCAGCCTCAATACTTCCCTTGTGGGAGTTGGCCGGTGTGGATGGCTTAGTTAGGGGGCATGTTCCTTTCTCATTAACTGAACTCTCTCAAGCTCAATGCCCACTTCCTCTCGAAAGTCTCAGGAGACTTAAGCCTATCATCGCTGACATTCTAAGAAAAAACAAAAAGCAAAAACCAAAAAAACTCCTTCAGCCCACTTCCTCTCCTTTTAACACCCCTATTACTTGCAGTTACAAAGCCCAATGGAACCTACTGCCTAGTTCATGACCTCTGGCTTCTCAATTCTTCAGGTGTCCCCCTCCACCCTGTTGTAGCTAACCCCTATACTGTCCTTTCCATTATCCCCCTCAGGTACCTCCCATTTCTCAGTTCTGGATCTCAAGGATGCATTTTTCTCTATTCCCCTAGACACCCAGTCACAAAATATCTTTGCCTTCACCTTGACTAACCCTGATACCTTGTTTCTACTCAGCTTACCTGGGCTGTCTTACCCCAGGGATTCTGGGACAGGCCACACCTTTTTGGCCAAGCCCTAGCTTCTGATCTACTCTCCTTATCTCTCCCTAAATCCAAATTTATACAGTATGTAAATTACTTTCTCCTCTGCAGCCCATCCCTACAAGTTAGCCAACCTAACAACTCTGCTCTTCTAACTTTCCTATCCAGCAGAGGCTATCGGGTCTCACCCTCCAAGGTCCAATTGTCCACCTCTGAGGTCACTTACCTGGGACTAACAATAACCCCAAGTCACAAGGGCATCACCCTAGATAGAAAAGACCTAATATGTCTCTGGCCATTCCCTCTACTAAAGAAGAAATTTTATCATTTCTGGAAATGGATGGTTTCTTACAGTCCTGGGTCCTTTTCTTTCCCCTTCTTGCCCACCCCTTATATGAGGCAGCCTTAGGTCCCTTACATGAATCCCTTCTTAAGCCCATTAATAAGCCCTTTCAGAGGCTCCAACAGGCTCTTCTTGAGGCCCCTTCCCTACATCTTTTAGACTTAACCTGTCCCTTCTACCTCTATCTAACAGAAAAAGAGGGATATGCCCTTGGAGTCCTGAGTCACCAGTTGGGACCCTCTTTTGCACCTGTAGCATACCTATCAAAAAAATAGGTCTGACAGTCCAAGGATGGGCACCCTGCATTAGTGCCTTAGCAGCTGCAGAGCTACTTATTCAAGAGTCCAAAAAACTAACTTTTGGGTCACCTATTACTCTCTTTTCTCACAATCTGTCCCACCTTTTAATGTATAAAGGCTTACAAACTCTACCTCATTCCAGGGTCTTTTCTTTCCAGGTGGCACTAATAGAAGACTCTACTCTTACTTTCCAACCATGCCCACCTCTTGATACGTCAAACTTTCTTCTTCAACCTAACTCTGACTACTTCCCATTTCATTCTTGCACTGAAACTTTAGAGGAACTATTCACACATACAGGAGGGCACATTACCTCAGGCCATCTATACCTGGTATACAGATAGCAGCTCCTTTTTTGTACACAAGGGAGTTCAAAAAGCAGGCTATGCCATAGTGTCGGATACTGAGGTGGTTGAGGCACAAGCCTTCCCTGCCCACACCACTAATCAGTAGACCAAACTAAAAGCTTTTACCCGCGCTTTCTAGTTGGCCCAGTGACAATCCCTTAACATCTACACAAACTCTAAATATGCTTTTCATATTCTTCTCTCCCATGCTGCCATCTGTAGAGAGTGTGGATTACTTACAGCAAAGGGAGGATCTATAATCAATGCCAACCAAATTATGGCCATGCTTCCACCTTCCACCTTCCCACAGCCATCGGAATAGTAGTCCACTGCCTGTCCCAACAGATGGACAATTCCATCATTTCCAAAGGAAATAACTGGGTTGATGAGGCATCTAAGGCTGCGGACTTTAAAGACCTAGACTCTTCCATCCACCACAGGACATCCTTACACTACAACTCATATCTCCCCTGTCATCACCTGACATTCATCAGATTCTGTCCATTCTACACCATCTCTTTCATCCTAACAGTCGAGCCTTGTCTAACTTTGTCAAGATTCACCTTCAGCTCATCCCTGAGTACTTGCATTTTGTAAAGACTATTAATGCCTCTTGTAAGATTTTCCACATCTCAAATCCTAACTCAGGATATTGTAGCCTCTTTTTCCCTACCCATCAGGCTAGAAACTTTCTCCCCAGGACTGAATGGCAACTTGATTTTATCTACATGCCAGCAGTCAAATGTGTCTGGTACCTTCTGGTCTTGGTGGATGCATTCCCAGGATGGGTGGAGGCATTCCCCACTACTAACAAAAGAGCTCAGACAGTTTCTGATCAACTTCTCCATGAAATTATCCCATGTTTTGGAATCCCTACCCCCCCTCCAGTCAGACAATGGTCCTGAGTTCACTTCTCAGGTTTCCCAGACCTTATCTAAAGCCCTTAACATTCCTTGGTATTTTCATATCCTGTACCATCTCCATTCCTCAAAAAAGAAAGAACTAACCAATCCTTAAAAATACTCTTCTTAAACTATCACAAGAGCTTCACCTCAGTTAGGTACAACTCCTCCCCCTGGCTCTTTTTAGGCTATGAGCTTTTCCCCCAAAACTTATATCTATCTCGCCCTTTGAGCTCATGTATGGAAGACCAGTCCTAACTCCTGGTCTTCCAGCTAAAGCCTTGTCTCATCCTGACCACCTACTTACTCCCTTACTCTACCATCTCCGTTCTCTTCTATGGGACATTACTGACCACTGTTTACCACAACTACACACTAACCTCTGTCCATCTCCTATTAATATCAGGGACCAGGTCCTTCTCTCCCCTCCAGACCAAAGCCCCCCCATCTCTTTCTCCTAAAGGGCAGGTCCCTTTCAAGGTGATTCTTGTGACCCTTACAGCTGCTAAGTTTAAGAGCTTCCCTCACTGGATTCATCTATCTCACCTCAAGCATTTTAACCTCCCCTCCTTAAGATAATGCCCCCTCCTATGTATCAACTCCAACAGGAACTTACTCCCTCAAGCTCCAGAAGATGACAAGATCAACCACCTTACCTCTGGTTCAAGAGAAATGAGGCTTCACTACAAGAGCTGTGTTCAACCCTACTGGATTGGATATCTATTTTTCCTCCTCTCCCTCTTGCCTATTTCCATTCAAGGTAACCCCTATGTATGGAGATTTGAGGTTCAAGAAACCATCATTGATAATTAACAGTTTCTCCAAATAGGGTCGGGAAATTGCTCTATGGGAGGGACTCAGGAACCGATAGATGTCTCACCCCCACATCTATCCCTCCTCTCTTATTTGATAGAGTTTGCTTCCTCTTTGATCAAACAAAAGATTATTGCAAAAAATGGCTGGACGGATATGGAGGCCGCTCATATTGGTCTGCCAAATCCATGCACCAGCACAGAAGAAGCTCCTTCACCTGTATTAAAAGACTCTCTACTTATACATCTGAGACACTTGGGATCCCAGATGGGAAACAGGCGACGTTGTTTAACTCTACCTCCAGTATACACATGATTTACCTAGAAGTATCTTCCATATCCAGAAAAAATACATCCCAATTACCCAATCCCCATGGATGGGAGAAGTAGAAAAGGTAATTAAAGACTCCTCTAAGGTCATTGCCTCTTTGACATCCTCCCTCCTAAATAATACCAACCTGTCATTTCATCTCCTACTTCAAACTGTGACCTTGCCTACAAGCTCCTTAATGTGACCCAACAGGGCCCTTTAAAGCTTGTTGTCTATGTGTCCCACCTGGGAACAACTCAGAACTACCCCTGACAGATTCTCTGGTGACTCTGTCAAGTAATCTTATTTCACCATTCACTAACTGCCCTGACTCTGATGTTGTCACAACCCCCTACCCTTTTCATATCACCCTCTTTGGTGTGGCAAGCTATTTCAAGGCTGTGGGAATGCTAAGTTCCTTAAAGTGTAATAAAACTATAATCCTTGAAAACCTCATCTCAACCCTAATACCCTACTGCTAATAATACCTTGATTCTTTGTGGTGCTTCAGGTCTACCATCATCTGCCTACTGGTTGGTCAGCAGTTTGTACGCTGGTTCTGGTGCTCCTCTTCCCCAAGCTGGGGGTAATAAATTAAAAGGAGACCCTACCAATCCCAGTAGTGGGCTCAATAGCTGTCCAGCAGGATAAGAGGGCAATCCACATCTTGCCCCTCTTGGCTGTTGCAGGAATCACAGCAGCTGTTGGGACCAGGACAGCAGGACTAGTCACCTCACTAACTTTGTATTATCAGCTTTCTTCCCAGTTCATTCAGGACCTCCAGCAAGTGGCTCAGACAATACTAACCCTCCATGGACAGATTGACTTGCTGGCAGCAGAAGCACTTCAAAAACCTATGTGGATTGGATATTCTCACAGCTAAAGAAGGTGGCCTTTGCATATTCCTCCAGGAGGAATGCTGTTTTTATATCAACCATTCAGGTATAGTAAAAGACAAAATTCAGCAACTCCAGACAAATCTACAAAAGCGAAGGGAACAACTCAAGGCCTCTAGCTCTTGGGCCTTTGAGAACCCCAAACGGAAATGGATTTGGGCCTTCCTCACACCTCTTCTGCTTATCTTTCTGCTTTTGCTTTTTTGCATCCTGCTTTATTAATGTCCTCTCTACATTCTTCTATCAACAAATGCAAAAATTTTCTAACCAAACTATTAATCAGTTGCTCTTACAGGATTATAAACCTCTGCCCATAGAACCAGATGACAATGACCTTCCAATTTACCCTGATGGTGGGAACCAGTTATACCCTGAGAATGACAATGTCCCTAATCATCAGGAAGCAGCTGTAGCCCCGTCCCTCATTCTCTCCCAATCCCACCCTCCCTCCCTCATCTCCTCCTTGCCCCTCTCTAAGTCCACTGATGGGGGAGGTCCTACTCCCCTTCCATCTGATCCTAGCTTATCAGGTCTCTTCAGGACTGGCTGCAATGTCTTCCTCTGTGGCCGAGCTAGGCTGCTCCTCCCATGGGGGGTGGGGAGGTCAAAGAGCTACCACTGAGTTCATGTCAGAGACAGTCCCTGTTCCCTTTTTTAACAGGCATCAGTGGAGTATTCCAGGCAGATTGACAAGGCCTGAGAATCTCAAGTTTTAGTAATTTTCGGATATGAGGGTTATTCCCCTTTTTGCCTCTAGGGGCATTGTGTATTGGCGTACCTGGGCTGCATCTGTCCCTGGCCTAATTTTCATAAACACTGCTGGCCAGTGTTTGGCGGGTCCCATTCTCCCTGTTTCAGCCCAAGCCTGAGGAAATTCCTCCAACCAAAGATCCAGATTTTCCTTATGAGCGAGGGGTTGTTCATACAATTTTTATTCAGATTCGGAGGCCAGGTTGACCATTAGGATTTGGATAGGCATTCCCTTATCAGCTAATAGCTGGGCTCCTCCCAGCACAAAATGTAACTGCACCCTCATTTTGGTTAATAGATCCCTCCCCAAAAGTGGGTAAGAACATTCTGGAATGACCATGAATGAAAGGGTTACCGATTCTATTCCCAGGTCCACAGATCTTTGGGTAGTCCATGAGTATTGTTTGGTACCTGTGGCCTCTTGGACCAAAGATTCCTTCGACGTGAGGAGCCCATCAGCCTTTTGGAGTACTGAATGTTGAGCTCCTGTGTCTACCAGAAAGTCCAAGGATTTCCCCTCCACCTTAAGAGTTACCCTGGGTTCGGGGAGGGGTCCGAACCCTGTCCCCTTCAATCACTCTCTACTTCAGCAAACATGACTTTGGTCTTAGGTCTCCTATCTGGGCATTCCTTTGCCCAATGGCCCTCCTTTTTACAGTGTGCACATGATTCTTACTTAATGACACTCAGTATCTTCCCTCTGGGTTCTTTCTATTAGCAAGTCTTGGAGCTGCTGCTTATTTTCTCTGGGCTCGTCCTTTGCGGCCAGGAGCACTTTAGCCAAGTCCCTATTTTGCCTCTTTTCTGCCTTAATCTGCTTCTCCTCTGGGCTATCTTGGTTATTGTAAATCTTCTCCAACACCTTAACTAGATCCCTCAGCGACTTCTTTCCTAATCTTTTTAGTTTCTTAACTTCTTAATATCTGGAGCTGACTGGTTAATGAAAGCCAGGGCCACTGGTCAGAGTGATCAGGATCATAAGGAGTATAGCATCTATAATCATCAATGATCCTCTCTAAGAATGCCGCTGGGCTTTCATTAGGATTGTTTCTGACATCATATACCTTTGCCACATTAGGGGGCCTTCTAGCAGCTGCTTTAAGAACTGACAACCAAGCCTGGCAGTAAACTCGGAGATGCTCCTTAACTGTACCTGTGTTGTAGTCCCAATTGGGATGAGTAAGGGGAAAGGCTGCATCTATTGTGGCTGGATTCTGAGTGGGATAGCCTGTATCCCCCAGAACATTTTTCTGGGCCTCCAGGCCTCTCTTCTGTAGTGAAAAGAACCCACAAAAGCTGTTGGCAATCATCCCAAGTGGGCTGGTGAGTAAACAAGGCAGATTCCAAAAGGTTAATAAGTTGTTTTAGGTTTTCAGAAAAGGGAGCATTTTGTTTTCTCCAATTATAGAGGTCCGCAGTAGCAAAGGGCCAATAATGGTGTGGTTGATTCTTATGCTGATCTGCCGGCCCTAAGGGGAAGAACACTGCCCTAAGGGGAAGAACAGTGGAATCTGCCTCCTTCCACCCCACCCCCAACTTCAGAAGACGCATTGCATCCACTCCTGGTGCCCCAGGTGGGTCCCACTCTCAGAATTGGTGCTGTTGGAGTGGGTGACAGGGCCAGTGCTGGTGCCGATTGTGCTTCATTGCCCGGTGGTACAGGCAGATGGTGCCTGTAAGGCAGTGGGAAAAAAATGAGATCTCCTGGGGTGGTGTCTTGCAAGACAGGATACAGGGTTGCTGTTGGGTTGGGAATCTCCCATTTTCCTGTTACCAGTGTTGATGAAGAACTGTTAACAGGAGGGGAGAGAAAAGGCTTAACCCATGGAGGTAGGTTAACAATCAGGTCCTTCCAAACTGTAATATAAGGGAACTGATCAGAATGTCCATGTGCTTTCTGAAATACTTTGTCCTCTACTGCTAATATGGTTGGAAGATGGAAGGTTCCTTCCAGTGGCCATCCGACATTAAAAGTTGGCCATTCTGAGCTGCAGTATATAGTCAGCTTTCCTTTCCTTACATCTACTGAAAGGTTATGAGCCTTAACTCTAACTTCTTTGTACTGAGCCTGGGCGAGATAAAGAGATGGTCTGTCCCATAAAGTCTATCACAGTCAAATACAAATGAAGAAAGATTCACAAACAAAAGGAACAAACCGCTCCATGACTGTAAACAGAAATAAATAGATATAAAAGCTTGGATTCTCAGATCCCTGCCACTGAATCTGAAAGCAACCCGGAGAGGAGAGTAACCAGCAGTGGGATTCCTTATCTACCGGGTGGGATTCCACCTCTACCAAATGTGATGGGTGGGATTCCTCACTTGCCCCAGGGCCAGAGATGTCTCCTTGACCCCCATGGCTGTGACTCTCAAGAGCATCCACTCCTAGCCACGTCTTGCTGTTTGTACAGACATCTTGAGACTCTCAGAACTAACAGTAAACACAAGACACAGACACAACACAGAGACACTAACCAGCCAGCACAAGACCCTCCAGATTGAGGTCCTGTTGGGGTAGGGTCTGGGTATCTCGGTGGAACTTCCAAATTTTATGCCTAGGCTGTGAGATCTGAAGAGACCACCAGGAACACAAGTCTGGTACAAACACACAAGGGCTTTATTCAAGCTTAAGCTCAGACTGCCAATCTTCTCTGACACAGCAGGTTAGAAAGTGAGGCCCTGAGTCTCAGAGGGGCAGAGCATTTAAAGGGAAAAACCATAAGAGGGGAATTCCAAGCCTTGCCGTTACATTGAAGGGTAAGATTGGGTTGGGTTGGGGGTTCGGCAATTGAGGTGACCCTTTAGGCCACATGGCCAAACTTCAAGATATCTAATATACGATAGCCTGCTGGGTGGAGAACCCATTAACACATTCTGTGGAATTCACGACAACTTTTGGGATAGAGAGCCAAGTGGTTTTTTTTGGAACCTGAAGGTTGGGGCCAAGTCACTCTAAGGACAGTCAACTTAAGAAACAAAATGGAATCAGACCAGTTACCTTCAATTCCTTCAGATTTAAATTTGGTTGTGTGCATGGCATTTTTATTTTTATTTTTTTATTATTATTAGTTACATTTTATTAACTCTGTATCCCAGCTGTATCTGTTCCCTCATTCCCTCCCAAACCCTTTCTCCCTCCCTCATCTCCTCCCTGCCCCTTTCCAAGTCCATTGATTGGGGGGGGGGGACCTCCTCCCCATTCATCTCATCCTGTTTTATCAGGTATCTTCAGGACTGGCTGCAAAGTCCTCCTCTGTGGCTTAGCAGGACTGCTCCTCCCTTGGGGTGTGGGGAGGTCAAAGAGCCTGCCATTGAGTTCCTGTCAAAAATAGTCCCTGTTCCCCTTACTATGGAAAACCAGTTGGTTACTGAGCTACCATGGGCTACATCCGAGCAGAAAGAAGTTCTAGGTTATATCCATACATGGTCCTTGGTGGAGTGTCAGTCTCAGAAAAGACCCCTGTGCCCAGATATATTTGGTCCTTGTGGAGCTCCTATCTTTTCCACATCATACAAAATCCCCCTTTCATATGTTTCCCTGCACTCTGCTGAAGGTTTGGTTATGAGTCTTAGTATCTGCTTTGATACACTGCTAGATAGAGTCTCTCAGGGCCCTCTAAAGTAGGCTCCTGTCCTTTGCTTGTTTTCTTTTCTTCATAATTTCTATATATTCTGCTCTTAAAAAAATTTAAATGCTATAAATTCTTACCTAACAATTTATATAATGAGCTGCCCGTGATCTGGATTTACCACTAGGCTTTCCAGCCAAATGGATTTGGTATAATAAATTTAAATGTAATTTTTTAAATTCTTCTAAACTGCTCTACTATGTTGTTTATTCTAAATCTCATAACTCGGGGTTAGTTTTTATAAATATTCTAAATTAAGATCTATTATTTTAGAGGCATTTATTTGTTTATGTTAAAACTTGGTCATTGTGCTATATCTTCACTATCAAAAAGAATAAAATATGCTTCATCTTATTTTCTGAATATGGTAATATCATTAATCTATAATACAGCCTTAGACTTTTATGACCTATGGACTTTTATATACTAAATCATACAGGAAACTGTTATGCTCTCAGTTTAATGGACTATGTTTATGGCTTTTAAGGCTCCAACTTAACAGGGACAAAACCTTAAGTCCTACAAATGCAAATTAATAGTCAGTCATCTTATACCTGATCAAGTCCTTTAACATAACCAAAAATATATTTATAGTCCTACTGATGCAAATATGTTCTCACTGCTATCTAAATTAAACAGCTGAGGATGAACCTTGAGTCACCATACAGGAGTTGGTAAAAATAATAACAGAAGAGGTCCTCCCCTATCATTAGACTATCGGAGGGGCATAAGGGGAGAAGAGGGAAAGAGGGTGGGATTGGGAGATGAGGGATGGGGCCACAGCTGGAATACAAAGTGAATAAATTGTAATAAATAATAATAATTAAAATTAAAAAATAGTAACAGAGGAGTCTTTGTAATAGGCTCATCCAGAGCAAAAACTATGCTCCAGACCTTGGCTGCTGCTCTGAGGCTGCTGGCATTCCCACACAAAAAATAAGAGGTCTGCAATGCCCCATCCCACTGGAGTATAGCCAAAAGCCAACTCTGCCATGTAACTGTTTCAAATGTAGCCTGGAAAGATGCTGGTCCTGCAGCTGCCTCAACAAGCCACAGGCTGCCTGATGTAGACTGGTCTCTGGAAGTCAAAAAGCTTCCATTCAGGCTTGACCTCTGTGCCCAGCCAGGGAGGCTCAACCAGCACAAGAGCCAAAGACACTTCCAGAATTCAAGCTCCTTGGTCTGGGGGAGGGCAAATGGGTCCCACATTCAGTGACTTCCACCTGCCTTGCCAAGCTGAGATAACCTGCAGGTCTGTTTAACACCACAGTTGGGCCCCATGGACATATTGCCAACTTCTATGTTGGGAGACATTAGATGCCTTCTCAGTCCTCTTCATACGCAGGAAACCAGGCCCTATGCCTCAGTCCTAGAGTTGCTGCTGTCAGGCCTAGACAGCCTAGTTTGCTACCAGACTTAAAAAACAGGCCTAAGATGTAACCTTTTACCATCACTTTAGATAAAGGACAATAAATGTTCATAGCAAGCTCACCTATATCTAATGGCAAATAACTAAATACAAAGACCTAAGAAAGATGTTGTTTGAGGGTCTAAGGAAGTGTTTTAAAGTTGGTAAATGCAAATTTAAAAATTGGTGAAGCCTCTTTTCTATACTAAAAGTTAAGACCAAGTGAGCATTTGTCCCTTCTACTTCACGAAAGGCATCTGCCTTTCCGGAGCTCACCTTAGACAGTGTTTATGTTGTTAACACAAAGGTGTATATCTACTGTCTTTTCTACAATGTATATTTCAATGCAGATTACAATGATGATGCTAACATGTCTAAAGTTTTATCTCCTTCATAAAACTTAAAAGGGATTCTTGTAAGCTGAAGGAAATCCACTTGAATCCACCTCTCAGGTCAATTGGATTCCAAATAAGTACTGCACCCATTGTCTATCTCAAAAGGTGGATTCCTAGACCCCTTTTCCTGGTTTTGGGACTCCTCTACCCAGTTGCTACAGCCATACATTCAACACAGGCAAATTGATGAGTTCTCTTCCATGGTCAGCATAAATGTTCTTCTTTGTCTGAGAGACTGACCGGTATCTCTCCAATTCACTGAGGAACAGAGGTATCTCCTTACTTGACGACACTCACACAGAGTGAGTGTCATCCTTTGGGTGAATAATCTTTTTTCTTCTTACTAGCATGGTCTCTCTGCTTTTCCTTTCTTCTCTTGCATTGCATGTGCTGTTGGAAAATCCTAGTACTAGGTGAGCCATGTCTCCCTGGAAGTCTTCCCTGTGGTGCCAGGCACTGCTCATGTAACCTGCTTTGCCAGCTTATGCTCCCTTACCCCTGGTTCTCCTGTACTTTGTGGGGATGCTGCAAAGACTGGCAGAACTGACTTTTCTATCTTCACCCATTAGAATTCTGTCTTCCACCATACACCCAGGCTCTCCTCTGGGATGCCTTCTAAATAATTTCACATTTGTACACCTAGTGCCTGCTTTAAGGGCCTCTAGGTTTACCTGTTTCTGCAACCAAACTTGGCCTCAATTTCCTTAGATGACAGATTCAAAACAAAATTTTTTAAATTACTGTCAGTGATCAAGTAAATGGAGGTTCCTATGTTTAAGTCTCTTCTTCAGTCTGTGTTCACTTTTCCAAAAGAGTTTCAAACTTACACCTAAAAGTAAACGACATCTAAAGGATTTTTTTTTCCATAACGAACTTAACTTTGTCTTCTGCCTATCTATATGTTTCAGTATTCTGCCAGACCCAGGTGTTTCCACAACATCACCAAAGCAGCTACCACAGGTATTCCAGTCTGACCTCAGAGACTTCTATCAAGTTGGACTTGCACTTTCCCTCCCAGCCACTGATGTTCTCACAGATCCTGGACAGCATCAAAACAGCCTGCTCTTCCTGGACTTGGCCAACATTTCAGCCTTTTGACCTCTTTCAGTGACCCCTGTGTCAGCAAGTAGTAGCCAGAAGAGAATTTCCACCCATTTTTCATTTCCTATTAACAAAAGGATGGAATGGTGTGCTTCAGGCCTAGGACAAGTAGCTCCAGGTTCTCCCAGCATTCCTCAGTCCCTATCTGCTGCAGTGCATGGCTGGCAACTCTCTACCCTGAACTTTCCAGGGCAGGGCTTTCCCTCCTTCTCTTGACGATTGTAATCTGGGCATTTTGTTGCTATTGCTTTTTTCTCTTTCTCTTACCCTTTCATGGCAACCAAGAGTTGCTTCCAATGAACATTCATTTATATACTTTAACTTGCCTTTCATGAGAAGCGGCCCAAGTGCCTCCTTTTTTAATTCTAGAAAAAGGGAGGAATGTTAGTATTTAGGCAGCCTGCTTCAGAGTTGCCTAGCAACCTATGACATCATCATGTGTTACCCGCCAGGTAGTAGCATCTGGCAGACATTGTTTAATTGCTCCATAAAAGGACCAATATGCCACTTTTCCTCTCTCTTACTCTCTTGCTCTTTGCTCTTCCCTTCTCTTACTCTTCCCCTCTCTCTGTCAGGGTACTCCCTCCCCCCACAAACTTTTTTCTCTCTCTCTCTCTTTCTTTCTCTCTCTCTCTCCCTCTCCTTTTCCCTTTCCCTCTCCATCTCCATCCAATAAACCTCTTTTATATAATACCTGTTCTTGTTTTGTGTGTGGCATCATTTTTAAATAAATATTAACACTGAGACTGATGCACCAACCAATGACCATGCATGGAAAGGACCTAGACTCCTGGCTCAGATGTAGTCCATAGGCAGAGGAGCAGGGATGGTCTCTGTCGTAAATTCAGTTGCCTGCTCTTTGATCACTTGTCCCTGGTGATGCGACCTTTTTAGTCCACAGAGGAAGAGGATTCAGGCAGTCCAGATGAGACTTTACAAGCTATGGGCAGATGGCAGAGGAAGAGAACTGCCCCTTTCAGTGGACTAGGCGAAGGGGATGAAAGGAAGAGGGAGGGAGGGTGGAACTGGGAGAAGTTGAGGAAAGGGGCTTCAATCAGGATATATAATGAATAAACTGTAAAAAAAAAATTATCCTTAAAAAATTAATTCTCTTTATTCATCATGATTTGACTAAAACCATTTCTTTATTTTAAGTGTATGGTTGTTTTGTCTACATGTATGGCAGTGTTCTACTTGTGTGCCTAGTACCCAAGGAAGCCAGAACCCTTGGAGCTGGAGTTATAGAAGTATGTGACCAGTCATGTGTGTCCCACATTCAAACCTCAGTTCTCCGCCTCAGCAACACGTGTTTAATCACTAAACCATCTCTCCAGCCCCCTAACTGCTTTTAAAATTCAAACCTTTATATTGTAATTTCTGACCTATTCATTCAGAGAAACAAAGGACTTCTGACTGTAAATCAATTAGTCTTCAATATAGAGACAGTAACTGAGACCTAGTAGGTATTTAAAGTTTTTTCAGTGTTTCATTTTTATTTAAATGAGAGTGCTATTGTCTTTTCATTGATTCCTAATACTCTCTACTCCTACCAACCTAAGTACTTATAGCACAACTGCAAGAAATTCTGTTAAAATATATCTGTGCAGATTGATGGTGTAAGGAGGAATAGCCATATAAACTTGGAGTTGTGGAGCTGAAAGAACACAAAGTGAGCAGCATGTACAAAAGCAAACATGACTAAAGGAAAAATAAAACACACATCAAAGCATCAGTTGTCGACCTAGGAGCAACATCTAGACTGCTGACAGCAGGCTTAGCATGTTTGTCTTCCAAAAGAACATATAAGTTGTGTATAAAGCAAATGTGTTATATCCACAATTATATGCCTTTGCAAGTGCCTTCCTATTGCACAAATGTCCACTGAATGCAGTAGAGTAGTAACTCAGTAAAAAGCCATATAACTGTCATGAGGATGGAGGCTTAGTTTTCAGAAATTCCATAACAATATTGTAAAAAAAATAGTAATTTATTATGCCATTATTCTAAAGGCCAGAAGCCTTATAGAGATACAAACACAGCCACACTCCCTCCAGAGGCCCTTGGGGGACATTCTACCTTGTCTCACCCAGCTTTTGTTTGATCCTTGCATTCCTTGTCACATAGAAACATCACTACAATAATTGCCTGAGCCTTCAATTTTCTTCTTTTATACCTGTGTGTAAAAATTTACCATTCTTTTATCTTACAGTCTCATTAAACCCAAGATGATTTCATTACTAAACAACTTTTGCAAAGACTTTATCATCTAAAAAAGGTTACAACTTGATGTTATGAACAGACATGAATTTTAGTGGGATACTACTCAATCTATTGCAGTTATTAACTTTTTGTTTTTTGTCCAAGATACTGAACAAACAAATAAACCAACAGTATAATATCTTTTTGTAGAGATTTCTTAATATAAATTATTTAGATGAAGATCCACAAAACAAATATTCTTCCTTACATCATATGATTATATTATCATATCTTCATCACATAAAATAATAGGCTTCTTTGTGACATTTTCATATATGTACACCATGTATATAAATGTATTTACCTGCTATTACTTTCTGTTGTCTTCCCATCACTAATTTTATTCTTTGTCTCAGATAATCTTCCGACTTTTATGTCCTGTATCATTTTTTTAAAAATTCAGGTAGCACATACGTGATAAAACATGTGATATTTGTTGTTAATTTTTAGTATGGCAAACACGTAAAATGATGATCTCATCTAAAAGAGAGAGAGAGAGGCAATATAATAGATAATCTAAGATCCAGAAATTACACTATTTTATCCCTGTAAAAAAATAACATTTTTTATAATTGTTATCATTTCATTGAAAACCAAGAATAATTTACTATGGCCACCTTGGATAATATTTAATAAGTTTCTTGCAGACAAACCATGATATAGGTAACAAAGAACATAAGCATCAAGCAAGTATCAATAAACAGGAAAGGAGTTGACACATGGAAGGAAGTTTTGCCTTATGGCAGCTCCCAAGCTAAAGCAGTAAATAAGACTCCGAGAAACCCGAATCACTATTGCATCTGTTAAATGTTTAGCAAATGAATCTTGAAGAAAATACAAATAAATAAAAATAAAGTTTAATTTGTAGCATTTGCCAAATTTCATAGTGTAACTGTACCTACCATGTACCTGTTGATGGGGAGTTAAGAATACAAGTACCACAGAAGATGACAATGCAGTCACTCCTGATGAGATCTGATAGACTAAGATCAGAAGGAAGGGGAGGGGGACCTCCTCATCAGTGGACTTAGGAAGGGGCATGGGTGAAGAAGGGGGAGGGAAGGTGGGATTAGGAGGGGAGGAGGTAGGGGTTTATGGGGCGATACAAAGTGAATAAAGTGTAATTAATAAAAGTTAAAAATATAAAAAAGAAAAAGAAAAAAGAATACAAGTACACAATCCAGTGTTATCTAACTCCCCACACAATTTTTTACAGTCCATGTGGCTTGAAGAGTCAGAAGACAAAATTCAGCACTAATACCACAGTTAAAAAAATAAATAAATAACAAAAAATGAAGTAGATAAAAACTGACCAAATCTGGTAATATTCATAAAATATGCATATGGGGGCAGAGTCCAAAGGATGTAATCAAGCTTAAAGGATTAAGCAGAGTTTTCAGTACTATCTACCAAAAGGGACAATTAGGAGCTTCAGTACAGCCACTTCACTATCTACTGAAATAAACAAAAATCAATACACTACAGAGAAATAAAAAAGAAAATTTAAAAACTCTACAGAATGACATTCACATTGTTGAAAAGGCATTACAAATTTGTAAGAAAACAAATATGAAAATATTATCAATATTCAAGAGGAAAGCACACGCAGCAGAGAGCAGCTTTGATTGAAACAAATGCTGAAATTAGCAGGAAGGGTTTTAAATAATCTCTCATTACTATATTAACAGAAATTAAGAAAACACTTGTAATAAATGAACAATTAGGAAACTGTAACAAGATGAAGAATTTTTAGAAGATGTAAATTCTACAGCTAAAAATGCAAATCTCTCAACTAAAGTTCACTGGACAGCAGGTTTGAAATGGTAGAAGAAAGGGTTAACTGGAATATCAACACATATTATCCAATCTGAAGTATAGAAAGAATATAGATTTTAGAAAATAAAAATATGGACATGGGGAAAAGACAAAGTTTTGGTAATATGTGAGACAATAACAAACTTATCAAATACATGTTATTAAAGTGCCAAATAACACACAAGAGATAAAAGTATTTGAAAAACAATACCTAAGATAACTCTAAATATAATGAAAACTCATGAAATTGAATATATATGTTAAGGTTATTGTAAATTAATTCTAATTTTAACAAAGTAGTCATTAAAAAAAATAAAGCAAGCACATATACTTTTTAATTCAAAAGTCCCAATGAACTCTAAACAATATACCATACTTACATATAGAATAGACTTCAGAAAATACATACAAAGGGAATACCTTAAAACTACTCAGCAAAAAATTATACTTAAGAAGAATACTAAAGTTAAACGCGGAATTCTCATAATGCATCATTTTACAATGCTGATATAAATTTGGGAGTTTAGGTCAATGGTAGAGCAGTCATCTCTCACGAACAAAGCCCTGGATTCACCCAAGCATTGTAAAAATCAATCAATAAAATGATGACTGTTAGGACCAAATTAAATAATGATGAAGTGCAGAGCAAATTTTATATGAATGAGGTTTATTAGATGCAGATGAAGAGAGAGGGAGAAGGAGAGAGTGGGACATGATAGGGGGAAGAGAGGGAGGCATCCTCACAGAGAAAGGGGAGAAAGGAACAGCCAAGAGCCAAGAGAGCCAAGGGAGGGACAAAATAGTGGGCTGATCCTTTTAAGGAGCAACATAACCACGCCTGCCAGGTGTGGCTATCTGGCCATTGACACATGATGGCATCATAGGTTGCTAGGCAACCAAGAAGCAGACTGCCTAAATACTAACATTCCTCCCTTTTTCTTTAACTACAAAATGAGGAACTTGGACTGCTTCTCATGAAAGACAAGTTAAAGTATATAAATTTAGGTTCATTGGAAGCAGCTTTTAGTTGCCAAGGGGTTAAAAGACAGAAAGAAAATAATAGCAACAAAATATCCAGATTACATGGCCAAGAGGAGAAGGGGAAGCCCTGCTCTGGAAAGTTCAGGGTAGACGTTGCCAGTAGAGAGTTGCCAGCCATGCAAGGCAGCAGATAGGGACTGAGGAATGCTGGGAAAACCTGGAGCTGCTTGTCCTGATCCTGAAGTATACTATTCCAGCCTAACTGATTAATGGGCATAGATTCTCTTCTCGCTACTTGCCTGCTGACACAGGGGGCGCTGTAGGGAGGTCAAAAGGCTAAAATGCTGGCCAAGTCCAGGAAGAACAGGCTGTTTTGATGCTGTCCAGGATCTGTAAGAACATTCATGGCTGGGAAGGAAAGGGCAGGTCTAGCTTGATGGAAGTTTACGAAGTCAGACTGGAACACTTGTGGTAGCTGCTTTTATTTTGTTGTAGATATAGGAAACATCTGTGTCTGGCAGGATACTGAAACATTATATATATATATGCAGAAGATAAATTTTAATTAGGTTTTGGACATTTAAAACTTTTGGGAGAGGGGAGCTCCAAGATGGCGGCCCTGGGAGGATATTCTTTCTGACCAGCAGCACAGCAGTGTCTGCACAGTGACCAGCAGACAAAACTCTGGGTCCTAAAACACCAGCAGTTGTGTTTCCCAGGTGAGAGGAAACCCCATGGTGCAGGAAGTGATCAGGACTGATCTTAGGTCACCCAGACAATCCCTGGAAAAGGACACGGGGTTTGGGCATGAGCCCAGCCACCAGCCAAGAGTGGGGTGCACACCTGCCAGCACAAAGTCTTGCCTGCGCTCCTGACTGACCATCCCAGACAGAACTGAGGGCCCCAGGGCACAAGAGACTGAGTTTCTCTGTTGAGAGGAAAACCCACAATGAAGGGAACAGCAGGTCTGATCTCAGAGCACTCAGCTGACACCTCCCCCCCCAAAAAATGTTCTCAAGGAAAGTTCCCAGTTTCCCTAGTTCATCAAGAGGGATGTGCCCAGAAAATACAGTTTAAGAGCAGCAGCAGCAGCGCACTAAATTCAGAGCAAGAAACCCAGCAGAAGGGCAGCCATCTCCATGATTTCTCCTGATGAGAGGAGAGCCTTCCTGAACACCACACCTACCCTACAGGTAAACTGTAGGGTGAACTGTGACAATTCGTAAGAAGCACCACCATTCAGTTGACCATACCCAAAAAGCTGAGGAATCCTCTTTCAGAACTCTTCCAACGGGATTCTACCCATCCCATGATTCCAGCAGACACCAGAAATTAACAGCCAACACCCAAAACAGCCACATGGGTAGAAGCCAGCGAAAAAGCACAGCAAAGAAAAGGCAGAGCAGTATGGCATCCCCACAACCCACTTATCCAGGGGCAAGTAGCACTGGACACCCTAACATAAGGGAAATTCAAGATGACCTTACATCTATGTTTAATGAAGAGGAGAATGGAGGAAACAAATAAAATGTTTAAAGAATTAGAGGAAGATAAAGTCAAATATATTATGGCCATCCATAAAGAAATAGAGGAGGATGCAGCCACTTTGTGGCCCTCAGAGAGGAAATAATTAAGTCACTGAAAGAAATAAAAGAAACAGAGGGTTGGTGAAGATTCTTTTCCAGTCTGTAGGCAGTCATTTTGTTCTGCCAAAAGTGTCTTTTCCTTTACAGAAGCTTTTCAGTTTCATGAGGTCCTATTTATTGATTGTTGATCTTAGAGCCTGTGCTGTTGGTGTTCTGTTTAGGAAGTTGTCTCCTGTGCCAATGAGTTCAAGGTTCTTCCCCACTTTTTCTTATAACTGATTTACTGTATCTGTTTTTATGTTGAGGGTTTTGATCCACTTGGACTTTAGTTTTGTGCAGGGTGATAAATATGGAGCTATTTTCATTTTTCTGTATGTAGACATCCAGTTGGACCAGCACCATTTGTTGAAGATGCTGTCTTTTTTCTATTGAATGGTTTTGGTTTCCTTGTCAAAAAACAAGTATTCATAGGTGTGTGAGTTTATTTCTGGGTCTTCTGTTTGGTTCCATTGATCCTCCTTTCTTTTTCTATGCCAGTACCATCTGGTTTTTATTACTGTTGCTCTGTAATACAGCTTGAGATCAGGGATGGAGATACCTCCAGATGATCTGTTGTTGTACAGGATCCTTTTGGAAATTCTGGGCTTTTTATTTCTCCATATAAAGTTGAGAATTTTTCTTTCAAAGTCTGTAAGAACTGTGTTAGTATTTTGATGGGAATAACATTGAATCTGTAGACTGCTTTTGGCAGGATGGCCATTTTCACTATGTTAATCCTACTAATCCGTGACCACGACTGAGATTTCACTCACCTTACACACATTAAAATGGCTAAGATCAAAAACTCAAGTGACTATGTTATAGCCATACATGGTCCTTGGTGGAGTATCAGTCTCAGAAAAGACCCCTGAGCCCAGATATATTTGGTCCTTGTGGAGCTCCTATCCTCTCCACTTCACACTAACTCCCCATTCCTTCATATGATTCCCTGCATTCTGCTGAAGGTTTGGTTATGAATCTTAGTATCTGCTTTGATACACTGCTAGGGAGAGTCTTTCAGAGGCCCTTTGTGGTAGGCTCCTGTCCTGTTACTTGTTTTCTCCTATGTCCAATGCACTTCCCATTTGTCTTTCTAAGTGAGGATTGATCATTTTACCCTGGATCCTCTTTCTTGTTTAACCTCTGCTTGGATGTAGCCAGTGGTAGCTCAGTAACCTCCTCTAGTAAGGAGAACAGGGACTATTTCTGACAGGAAGTCAATGGCAGGCTCTTTGACCTCCCCATCCCCCAAGGGAGAAGCAGTCCTGCTAGGCCACAGAGGAGGACTTTGCAGCCAGTCCTGAAGATATCTGATAAAACAGGGTCAGATGAAAGGGGAGGAGGTCCTCCCCAATCAGTAGACTTGGAAAGGGGCAGGGAAAAGATGAGGAAGGGAGGGTGGGATTGGGAGGGAATGAGGGAGCAGGATATAGCTGGGATACAGAGTTAATAAAATGTAACTAATAATGATAAAAAGGAAAAAAAAAAGAAAAAAAACTCAAGTGACTACACATGCTGAAGAGGATGTGAAGAAAGGGGAACCCTCCTGCATTTTTGGTGGGAATGTAAACTTGTAGAACCACTTTGGAAATCAATCTGGTACTTTCTCAAACAATTAGGAAGAGCACTTCCTCAAGATCCAGCTATACCATTCCTAGGCATACATTCAATATATGTTCAAGTACACAACATGTATGTAGCAGATTTATTCGTAATAGCCAGTAACAACCCAGATGTCTATTAACCGAGGAATGGATACAGAAATTGTGGTACTTTTACACAATATTCTGAATATTACTCAGCAATTAAAAACAAGGAACTCATGAAATTAGTAGGCAAATGGTGAGATCTAGAAAAGATCATTCTGAGTGTGCTATCCCAAAAGGAGAAAGACACACAGTATATACTCACTTGTAAGTGGGTACTAGACCTATAAGATAGGATAAACATACTAAAATCTGTACACCTAAAGAAGAAAAAACAAGAAAGAAGACCCTGGGTAAGATGATCAACCCTCACTTAGAAAGAGAAATGGGATGGACATTGGATGTAGAATAAAACAAGTAACAGGACAGGAGCCACTGACTGCATCTCAAAGGGCATCTGAAAGTTTCTACCTAGCAGTGTATCAAAGTAGATACTGAGACTCATAACAATACTTGGGCATAGTGCAGGGAATCATATGAAAGAAGAGGGAGTTAGTAAGATCTGGAGAGGACAGGAGATCTACAAGAACAAATATATCTGGGCACAGGGATCTTTTGTGAGACTGTATCTCCAACCAAGGACCATATATGTATATAACCTTGAACCCCTGCTTGGATGTAACCCATGGTACCTCAGTATCCAAGTGGGTACCCTAGTAAGGGGAACAGGTACTATTTCTGACATGAACTCAGTGGCGGACTCTTTGACTTTCCCCCACCCACCTAAGGGAGGAGCAGCCCTGCTAGGCCACAGAGGAGGATTTTGCAGTCATTCCTAAAGATACATGATAAGCTAGGGTTAGATGAAAGGGGAGGAGGTCCTCCCCTATCAATGGACTTGGAAAGAATTAGGGAGAAGATGAGGGCGGGAAGGTGGGATTGGGAGGGAATGAGGAAGTGGAATACAGCTGGGATACAAAGTTAATAAACTGTAACTAATATTAAAAAAATAAAAATTTAATTAAAAAAAGAAACAGAAGAATGTGCAAACAAACAGGTGAAAGAATCAAAGGAAAAAAGGAAAATGCAGTTAAACAGATGGAGGAAATCAACAAAAAGGTGCAAGACCTGAAGATAGAATTGGAAAAGTTAAAGAAAAAACAAAAAGGAGGAAATCATGGAGAGGAAGAACTTAGGAAAGAAAACAGGAACTACCAAGGTAAGCATAACCAACAGACTACAAGAGATGGAAGAAAGAATCTCAGGTGAGGAAGGTACAATGGAAGAAATTGATGTATCCATTTAAGAAAATAATAAATCTAAAAAATTCCTGACACAGCTCATCCAAAAAATCCAAGACGACATGAAAAGACCAAACATAAGAATAATAGGAATAGAGGGAAAAGAAAATTCCCTCTTCCAAGCCCCCCTCCCCCCCAAAAAAAACATAGAAAAAATTTCCCCGAACTTAAAGGAGAGGCCTATAAGCGTACAAGAGGCCTAGAGAACACCCAAGGAAAAAAAAATACTAAAAGCTGCAAGAGAAAAAGGCCAAGTAACATACAATGGCAAACCCATCAGAATCACACCTGACTAGTCAACAGAGACTATGAAATCCAGAAGGGCCTGGATGGATATCATGTAGAACCTAAGAGAACACATATGTCAGCCCAGGCTACTATACTCAGCAAAACTCTCAGTCATCGTACATGGAGAAAACAAGATATTCAATGACAAAAACAAATTTCAGCAATACCTACACACAAATTCAGCATTACAGAAGATACTAGAAGGAAAAATACAACCCAAGAAAGCTAACTCAGAAAAACACAGTAAATAAATGACCTAGCTACAGCAAAACTAGAAGTAGCCAAGCACACAAACACACTACCATAGCCAGCATCAATATCAAGGGATCATTAATCTTTCTCAACATCAATATACTTAATTCTCCAATAAAAAGGCACAGACTAACAGAATGGATGCATAAACAAGACCCAAAAATCTGTTGCACTTTTCTAGATCCCACCACTTGCCTGCAAATTTCATGATTTCCTCCTTTTTGATTGCTGAGTAGTATTACATTGTGTAAAAATACCACAATTTCTGTATCCATTCCTCCGTTGATGGACATCTGGGTTGTTTCCAAGTTCTGGCTATTACAAATAAAGCTGCTACGAACATGGTTGAACAAATGCCCTTGTTGTGTACTTGAGCAAATTTTGGGTATATACCTAGGAGTGGTATAGCTGGGTCTTGAGGTAGCACTACTCCTAGTTGTCTGAGAAAGCGCCAGATTGACTTCCGGAGTGGTTGAACCAGTTTACATTCCCACCAGCAATGAAAGATCATTCTGAGTGAAGTATCCCAGAAGGAGAAAGACAAACTTGGTATATACTCGCTTATATAGACCTACAAGACATGATAAACATAATGAAATCTACACACCTAAAGAAGATAATCAAGAAAGTGGACACAGGCGAAGGTGATTAATCCTCATTTAGAAAGACAAATGGGATGTGCATTGAACTTATGACAGGAGTCTACCACAAAAGGCATCTGAAAGACTCTACCTAGCAGTGTTTCAAAGCAGACACTAAGACTCATAACCAAACCCTCGGCAGAGTGCAGGGAATCATATGAAAGAAGGGAAGTTAGTATGATATGGAAAGGATAGGAGCTCTACAAGGACCAAATATATCTGGGCACAGGGTCTTTTCTGAGACTGACACTCAACCAAGGACCATCTATGGATATAACCTAGAACTTCTGCTCGGATGTGGCCTGTGGTAGCTCAGTAACCAAGTAGTTTTCCAAAGTAAGGGGTACACGGACTATTTCTAACAGGATCTCAAGGGCAGGCTGTTTGACACCCCCCCCCCCCAGGGAGGAGCAGTCTGTTAGGCCACAGAGGAGGACTTTGCAGCCAGCCCTGAAGATACCTGATAAAACAGGGTCACATGAAAGGGGAGGAGGTCCTCCCCTATCAGGGGACTTGGAAAGGGGCAGGGAGGAGACCAGGGAGGGAGTGTGGGGTTGGGGAGGGAATGAGGGAGCGGGATACAGCTGGGACACAGAGTTAACAAAATGTAACTAAAAAGAAAAATTAAATTAAAAAAAAAATCTGTTGCATACAAGAAACACACCTAAGTCACAAAGATAGACATTACCTGAGAATAAAGGCCTGGAAGATGGTTTTCCCAGCAAATGGACCGAAGAAGTAAGCAGGCATAGCCATTCTAATATCTAAAAAAATAGACTTTCAACCAAAATTAATCAAAAGAGATGGGGAAGGACACTTCATACTCATCAAGGGAAAATTCAACCGGGAAGACATCACAATCCTGAATATCTATGCCCCAAATTCAAGGGCAACCACATTTGTAAAAGAAACATGAATAAAACTTAAACCATACATAGATCCCCACACATTAATAGTGGGAGAGACTTCAATACTCCACTCTCAACAAAGGACAGGTCAAAAAAAAAAAACACAGAAATTAAACAAAGAAACAATGACTCTAACAGAGGTCATGAATTAAAAGCACCTAACAGATATCTACAGAAATTTTCACACAAACACAAAAGAATTTACCTCATTCTCATCACTTTATGGAACCTTCTCCAAAATATACCATACAGTTGGTCACAAAGCAAGGCTCAACAGATACAAGAAGATTGAAATAACCGTTTGTATCCTATCTGACCACCACTAACTGAAGCTGGACCTCAACAATAACAGAAATAGCAAAAAGCCTACACACATATGGAAATTAAACAACTTGATACTCAATGACAACTGGGTCAAGGGAGAAAGAAAGAAAGAAAGAAAGAAAGAAAGAAAGAAAGAAAGAAAGAAAGA
>NW_026590715.1:561210-561383 GCF_907164565.1 Psammomys obesus | reverse complement strand
AGAGAGAGAGAGAGAGAGAGAGAGAGAGAGAGAGAGAAAGAAAGAAAGAAAGAAAGAAAGAAAGAAAGAAAGAAAGAAAGAAAGAAAGAAAGAAAGGGAAAAGAAGGAAGGAAGGAAGGAAGGAAGGAAAGAAAGAAAGAAAGAAAGAAAGAAAGAAAGAAAGAAAGAAAGAA
>NW_026590715.1:508496-561200 GCF_907164565.1 Psammomys obesus | reverse complement strand
GAAAGAAAGAAAGAAAGAAAGAAAGAAAGAAAGAAAGAAAGAAAGAAAGAAAGAAAGAAAGGACTTCCTAGAGTTCAATAAAAATGAAGGCACAACATACCCAAACTTATGGGACACAAGGAAAGCAGTGCTAAGAGAAAAGTTCATAGCACTAAGTGCCTTCAAGAAGAAATTTAAAACATCTTATTCATGCAACTTAATGGCTCACCTAAAAGCCCTTGGGGGCAAGGGGGGGAGCAGACACAGCAAAGAGGAGTAGATGTCTGGAAATAATCAAACCCAGGGCTAAAATCAATAAATTAGAAACAAATAAAACAATTAAAATCGGTGAAACCAAGAGCTGGTTGACAGTGAGGAAATCCAAACAATCATTAGGACTTACTTCAAAATCTTATACACCACAAAATTTGAAAATGTAACTGAAATGGACAATTTTCTTGATCAACTCCACTTGCCAAAGCTGAATCAAGACCAGGTAAAGCAATTAAATAGTCTTATATCCCCTAAGGAAATAGAAGCTGTCATCAAAAGTTTCCCATCCAAAAACAGCCCATGGCCAGATGGTTTCAGTGCAGAATTCTATCAGACCTTCAAAGAAGAGCTAATACCAATACTCTTCAAAATATTCCAAGAAACAGAAACTGAAGGTACACTACCAAACTCATTCTATGAAGCCGTAGTCACCTTGGTACCTAAATCTCACAAAGACCCAACAAAGAAAGAGAATTTCAGGCCAATCTCACTTATGAACATTGATACAAAAATACTCAACAAAATACTTGCAAACCAAATACAAGAACACATCAAAGATGTCATCCATTATGACCAATTTGGCTTCATCCCAGTTATGCAGGGGTGGTTTAATATACGAAAATCTATCAATGTGATCTACCATATAAACAAACTGAAAGAAAAAAAAACACATGATAATCTCCTTAGATGTTGAAACAGCATTTGATAATATCCAACACCCATTCATGTTTAAAGTCTTGGAGAGATCAGGAATAAAAGGCACACACCTCAACATACTAAAGGCGTTACACAGCAAGCCTGTAGCCAACATCAAACTAAACAGAGAAAGACTTAAGTCAATCCCACTGAAATCAGGTACAAGGCAAGGCTGCCCACTCTCTCCATATCCCTTCAACATATTTCTTGCAGTCCTTGTTAGAGCAATAAGATAATTAAAGGAGATCAAGGGGATACAAATTGGAAAGGAAGAAATCAAATTATCACTATTTGCAGATAATATGATAGTATACCTGAGTGACCTCAAAAATTCTACCAGGGAACTCCTACAGCTGATAAACACCTTCAGCAAAGTGACTGGATAAAAAATTAACCCAAAAAAATCAGGAGCCCTCCTGTATACAAAAGACAAAAGGATCTGAGAAAGAAATTAGGGAAACTACACCCTTCATAATAGCCATAAAGGACATAAAGTACTTTGGTGTGACTCTTACCAAGCAAGTCAAAGACTTGTATGAAAAAAATTCAAGTCTCTGAAGAAAGAAATAAAAGAAGATATCAGAAGATGGAAAGACTCCCATGCTCGTCATGGCTTGCCAGTATGAACATAGTAAAAATGGCCATCTTACCAAAAGCAATTTGCAGATTTAATGCAATTCCCATCAAATTACCAACACAATTCTTTACAGACCTGGAAAGAAAAATTCTCAACTTCATATGGAATAACAAGAAACCCAGAATGACTAAAACAGTCCTCTACAATAAAAGATCTTCTGGAGGTATCTCCATCCCTGATCTCAAGCTGTACTATAAAGCTACAACAGTAAAAACTGAATGGTACTGGTATAGAAAGCGACTGGAAGATCAATAGAATTGAACAGGAGACCCTGAAATAAATAAACCCATACACTTTGGATACTTGATTTTTGAAAAAGAGACCAAAATCATACAATGGAAAAAGATAGCATCTTCAACAAATCATGCTGGTCTAACTGGATGTCTACATGTAGAAAAATGCAAATCAATCGATACTTATCACCCTGCACAAAACTAAAGTCCAAGTGGATCAATGACCTCAATATAAAACCAGACACACTAAACCTGTTAGAAGAAAAAGTGGGGAAGAGCCTTGAACTCATTGGTACAGAAGACAACTTCCTGAACAGAACACCAACAGCACAGGCTCTAAGATCAACAATCAATAAATGGGAGTTCATGAAATTGAAAAGCTTCTGTAAAGCTAAGGATACTGTTTGCCAGAATAAAATGACTATCTATATATTGGGAAAGGATCTTCAACAATCATATATCTGACAGAGGGCTAATATCCAGAATATATAAAGAACTCAAGAAGTTAAAACAAAAAATCAAGTAATACAATTTAAAAATGGGGTACAGAGCTAAATAGAGAATACTCAATAAAGTAATATCTATTGGCAGAGAAACACTTAAAGAAATGCATAACATCCTTAGTCATCAGGGAAATGCAAATTAAAATGACCCTGAGATTTCACCTTACATCCATCAGAATGGCTAAGGTCAAAAACTCAAGTGACAACCCATGCTGGAGAGGATGTGGAGAAAGGGGAACCCTCCCACATTGCTGCTGGGAATGTAAACTTGTACAACCACTCTGGAAATCAATCTGGTGCTTTCTCAGAAAATTAGAAATAGTGCTACTTCAAGATCCAGCTATACAACTCCTAGGTATATATCCAAAAGATCCTCAAGTATATAAAAATGACATTTGCTCAACCATGTTCATAGCAGCTTTATTTGTAATAGCCAGAACTGGAAAAAATGCAGATGCCCTTCAGCTCAGAAATGGATACAGAAATTGTGGTACATTTACACAATGGAATACTATTCAGCAATGAAAAACAAAGAAATCATGAAATTTGCAGGCAAATGGAACTGGAAAAGATCATCCTGAATGAGGTATCCCAGAAACAGAAAGACACACATGGTACATACTCACTATAAGTGGATATTAGATATATAATATAGGATAAACATACTAAAATCTCTACACCTAAAGAAGCAAAGCAAGATAGAGGACTCTGGGTTAGATACTCATTCCTCATTCAGAAACACAACGAGGATGAACATTAGAAGAGGGAGAATACAGGGAACAGGACAGGAGCCTACCACAGAAGAATTCTGAAAGACTCTACCTTGCAGAGTATCAAAGCACATGCTGAGACTTATACCCAAACTTTGGGAAGATTGCAGGGAATCTTATGAAAAAAATGGGAAATATAAGACTTGGACAGGACAAGAGCTCCACAAGGAGACCAACAGAATCAAAAAAATCTTTGCCCAGGTGTCTTTTCTGAGACTGGTACTCCAACCAAGGACCATTCATGGAGATTATCTAGAACCTCTGCACAGATGTAGCCCATGGTAGTTCAGTGTCCAAGTGGGTTCCACAGTAAAGGGAACAGGGACTGTCTCTGACATGAAGTGATTGGCCTACTCTTTGATCACCTGCTCCTCAGGGGGTGCAGCCTTGCCAGGCCACAGAGGAAGATAGTGCATCCACTCCTGATGTGATCTGATAGACTAGGATCAGAAAGAAGGGAAGGAACACCTACCTTATCAGTGGATGGGGGGGGCATGGGTGGAGAAGAGGGAGGGTAGGTAGTTTTGGGAGGGGAAGAGAGAGGGAGCTACAGGTGGGATACAAAATGAATGAACTGTAATTAATAAAAAAACTTTTGGGAGAGTGAACAGAGGTGGAAGGTTTGGATCAACAAGACTTATCATGGGAACCTCCATTTACCTGAGGAAACCTCCATTTACCCAACAACTGGCAGTAAATAAAAATGTTTTCCTTTGGGTCTGAGGCCAAAAAGTTTGGTTGCAGAACTGTGTGAGGTTAGAGGCCCTTAAAGCATGCACTAGGTGTAGAAACCTGAAATTCCCCAGAAGACATCTCAGAGGAGATCTGGAGAAACGGACAAATGTACTATTCCCATTGGAAGAGTAGGAGTCAGTGACCTGTACAGGTGTCCCAAGAGCAAGGTTTGATCTAGTAGATATGGTTCTATCTGATCCAACAGCTTTGGCTAGAGACCAAGGGCACAGCTGCCAGTAGAAGACACAGTTTACCTAGCACTAGGATTTTATTAGGCAAGTGTAAGGTGAGAAACTGTGCATGGAGTGGGAAAAAAATCTTTTCCAAGGGAAAGGAAATCCTAAATGGAGGTTAGAAAAAGGGTCAACCATAGCCAGTGAAGACTATGGTTGAGGGGTCCTTCTGTCTCAAAAGGTAATTGGAAGTTGCCAGGCACTCAGCAGTCAAGCTTCCCCTACCAAGAAAGGTATTTTATACTGATCAGTGAGGAGAATTCACCAATCCAGTGGCTGGCCAATGAGGGGAATTCACTAATCCCACAGGAGTTTTATGCAGGAGCAACCCAGTAGCCAGGAAAGGTAAATACCAAAAGCAGGAAAAGGGGAGGAATCCCACCCTCTAAGTTAGGCAATAAGTTCAGTACTTATCTGGAGCCCAATTTACCTGAGAGGTGGATTAAGGTGGATTTCCTGCAGCTTACAAGAATTACATTTAAGTTTTACAAAGGAGATAAAACTTTATACATGTTAGCACCACAATTGTAATCTGCATTGTAGAAAAGGTAGTAGACATACACATTTGTATTAACAGCATAAGCATTCTTTAAGGTGAGCTCTGAAAAGGCAGAAGCCTTTCGTGAAGTAGAAGGGAAAAAAGCTCACATGATCTTTTTTTTTTATTAATTACATTTTATTCATTTTGTATCCCCCATAAGCCCCTCCCTCCTCCCCTACTGATCCCACCTTCCCTCCCCTTTCTGCATGCATGTCACTCCCCAAGTCCACTGATAGGGGAGGTTCTCCTCTGCTTTCTGATCTTAGTCTATCAGTTCTCATCAAAAGTGGCTGCATTATCCTCTACTGTGGCCTGGTAAGGCTGCTCCCCCTCAGGGGGGAGTGATCAACGAGCAGGCCAATCAGATTATGTCAGAGGCAGTCCCTCTTCGCATTACTATGTGAACCACTTAGACACTGAACTGCCATGGGCTACACCTGTGCAGGGGTTCCAGGTCATCTCCACGAATAGTCCTTGGTTGGAGTATGATTTTCTGGGAAGTTCCCTGTGTTCAAATTATCTTGTTCTGTTGCTCTCCTTGTGGAGTTCCCATCCCCTCCAGCTCTTACTATTTCCCACTTCTTACATAAAATTCCATTCACTCTGCCCATCAGTTGGCCATCAGGCTCAGCATCTGCTTTGACAGTCTATACTGCAGAAGCTTTCAGAGGCCCTCTGTGGCAGGTTTCAAGGTTGTTTCCTGTTTTCTTCTGGCTTTCAGAGGCCCTCTGTAGCAGGTTTCGAGGTTGTTTCCTATTTTCTTTTTTTTCTGATGTCCATCCTCTTTGCCTTTCAGGATGGAGATTGAACATTTTAGTTAGGGTCCTCTCTTTTGCTTAGTTTGTTTAGATGTACAGATTTTAGTGGGTTAATTTATATTGTATGTTTATATGAGTGAGTATATACCATGCATGTCTTTTTGCTTCTGGGACAACTCACTCAGGATGATCCTTTCCAGGTCCCACCATTTACCTGCAAATTTCATGATTTCCTTATTTTTCATTGCTGAGTAATACTCCATTGTATAGATGTACCACAGTTTCTGCATCCATTCTTCAGTTGAGGGGCATCTGGGATTTTTTTTTTTATTATTCTCATTAGTTACATTTTGTTAATTCTGTATCCCAGCTGTATCCCTCATTCCCTCCCCAATCCTACCCTCCCTCCCTCATCTCCTCCCTGCCCCTTTCCAAGTCCACTGATAGGGGAGGACCTCCTCCTCTTTCGTATGACTCCAATTTGTCAGGTATTTTCAGGACTGGCTGCAAAGTCCTCCTCTGTGGCCTAACAGTACTGCTCCTCCCTTGGGAGGTGGGGAGGTCAAAGAGCCAGTCACTGAGTTCCTGTTAGAAATAGTCCTTGTTCCCCTTACTATGGGATACCAATTGATTACTGAGCTATCACGGGTCACATCCGAGCAGAGGTTCTAAGTTTTATCCTCTCATGGTCTTTGGTTGAGTGCCCATCTCAGAAAAGACCCTGTGCCCAGATATGTTTGGTCCTTGTGGAGCTCCTATCCTTTCCCCATCAAACTCCCCTTCTTTCTTATGATTCCCTGCACTCTGCCGAAGGTTTGGTTATAAGTCTTAGTATCTACTTGGAACACTGCTAGGTAGAGTCTTTCAGAAGCTTTCTGCGGTAGACTACTGTCATACGTTCAATGCATATCCCATTTGTCTTTCTAATGATCTTAACCTTCAGTATAAGTATACATTATGGAGATTTAAAATCTTGAGCTTGGAAACATGATAGTGGTTGGTATAGTGGAATGTTTTTGTATTAGAGTTAGATTAATAAACTAGAGCTCTATTGATAAAGGCCAAAACTCTGGGCAGTCAGTGTAACAGCAGCACAGCAACAGGAGGAAATATTAAGCATTTTTACCTATTTAGGATACTTTAAATTAACTTAGACCTTACAACCTTTATAACTTGCATTTGACAACCTTAAAGCATTTTTTAGACCCTCAAACCTTTATAACTTGCATTTACCAACATTAAGATGCTTTTAGACTCTCAAACATGTATAATTTTGCATTTATCAGTCTCAAGATACTGTTTTAGATCCTCAAACAACTTTTTTTGGCCTTTTCGTCCAGTTAATTACCATGATACATAGGTGAGACTACTATGAACATTTATTGTCCTTTAGCTAAATAAAGGGATGGTAAAAGGTTTTATTTAGGCCTGTTTCTTGAGTCTGGCAACAAGGCATATTGTGTCTAGGCCTGACAATAGTAACTCTAGGACTCAGGCTTAAGGCCTGGTCTCCTGCATATGAAGAGAACCGAGAAGGCATCTGAGGTGTCCCAAGACAGAAGTTGGCAACATGTCCGTGGGACCCCAGTGTGAGGCCAAAACAGACCTGCAGTGTTACACTGGGCTGGGTGAGGGTGGAGGAGGTCACTGAATCTAGGAGCCATTTTTCCTCTGGCAGGCCAAGGATCTAAAAGGCTGGAAGTGTCTATGGCTCTTGTGCTGGTTGAACCTCCACGGCTGGGCACAGAGGACAAACCTGCATGGGAGCATTTTGACTTCCAGAGGCCAGTCTGCCAGCAGGCAGTGTGTGGCTTGTTGAGGCAGCAGCGGGCCAGTGTCTCTTTTGGCTGCATTTGAAACAGTCACCTGGCAGAATTGACTTTTGGCTATACCCCGGTGGGATGGGACATTGCAGACCTCTTGTCTTTTGCGTGGGAATGCTAACAGCCTCAGAGCAGCAGCCAAGGTCTAGAGCATAGTTTTTGCTGTAGATGAGCCTGTAGGGGAAGGCTCTTTGCTTATTATTTTTACCAACTCCTGTGTGGTGAATCAAGGACCAACCTCAGCTGTTCACTAAAGATGGCAGTGAGACCATGTCTGCATCTGTAGGACTATAAATATATTTTTGGACATATTAGAGAACTTGATCATCTATGAGATGACTATTAACTTGCATTTATTTACCATTAAATATTAGGGCTTTTGGTTTCATCCCTGTTAAGTTGGAGCCTTAAAAAGTAATAAATATAGTCTATTAAAGTGAGAGCATAGTAGTTTTTTGTATGATTTAGTATATAAAAAGTTCATAGCTTATAAAAGTCTAAGGTTATACTATAGATAAACAATAATACAATTTTTAGAAAACAAGACCAAGCATATTTTAACCTTTTGATAGTAAAGATATAGCACAATGACCAAGTTTTAACATAAATACCTCTAAAATTAATAGATCTTAATTTAGAGTATTGGTAAAAACTTGTACATAGTAACCCCTGAGTTGTGAGTTTTAAAACCAACAATATCATAGAATAGTATAAAGCAATTTTAAAATTATGCTTCAATTTATTATATCAAACCCATTAGCCAGAAAGCCTAGTGGTGAATCTCAATCATAGGCAGCTCATGGCAGGAGAAACAGCATTTATTAATTTAGGAATTGATAAAGACAGAGGCAATTAGACGCATATTTTAAATTAACTTAATATGAATAGACCTTTATATCTTTGAAATTTTAGCATTATTGAACCAGGGTTGAATTATATATATATTGTAAAATGTAACTTTGAAGTCTTATAAAAATGCATACCAATTTAAAATGAGGCTTCTTGCTGTCCTAGTCTAAAAGGAGATAAAATAAACAAAGAATTAATTATGATTAATGAAGTCTTATAAATGTAAACCAATCAGAAAATTATATAAATTATTAAATAAGAATTTAAAGCTTTAAAATATATAAATATATATTTAGAGCAGAGTGTACAGAAATTAAGAAGAAAAGATTTTTAAAAGCTTGGAAGTAGCTCCTTAGAGGTCAGTGTTTGAATGCACGAGGCTTGGTTTTTGCAGGAGTGGGGGAGAGGCGAGCGAATGCGTGGCTTTTCTATTTAAAAGTCAACATGGTGGCTCACCATATGTTGTGTGCAGCTGTGGTGGCATAGTCAGACCAGGTGCTTGCTGGTGGTCAGGGCTGTTTCAGCTTGGTTTGAAACTCTCTTCATGGCATGGCTGCTTGCACATGACATGAAAGTCTACACAACTGAAAACCCTTCTCTACAAGCCAGCCTCTAGCAGCAGGCATTCCAAGGGAAATTTAAAATCTCGCTGTTGGGACCTGAGGCAGTTGTGCAATTTAAAGCAAACTGTGTTTTCACAGGGTCCCGAGGCTTACCTAGAAGCAGGCTGTGTCTGTCTGAAGCAGCACATTTTAGTTTTCCCAAGCTGATTTTTCACCGTGTGAATGTATGCCATGTACCCAGGGCTTGGTGCACCTGAGCAGCTGCTGGCAGCAGGATATGTGTGCAGTAAGGGCAGGGCAGTTGAGAGAAAGTAAAGATTGTCAGGCACAGGTGGTTGTTAGGGATAGGTAGAGCAGAAAAAATCTGTTACAGTCATCCATGGTCACATTTAAAGGGGTCTTGGCAATACCAGGACAGTCCTTCCCAGCCAAAAGCACTAATGTTAGGACTATATTAAATAATGATGATGACAATTCACACAGCAGATTTTATATGAAAGAGGTTTAATAGATGGAGTTGAAGAGAGAGAGAGAAGGAGAGACCTAGATATGATAGGGGGAAGAGAGAAGGGTGCCCCAACAGAGAAAGGGGAGAGGGCAAGAGCCAAGAGCGAAGAGCCAAGAGAGCGACAAAGTAGTGGGTTGATGCTTTTAAGGGGCAACAACATAAGCATGACTGCCAGGTGTGACTACCTGGCCAGTAACACATGATGACATCATAGGTTGCTAGGCAACCCAGAAGCAGGCTGCTGAAATACTAGCAGTAACATTTTAAGATTTGCAAATAGAGAATTATGTATCCTCCAAAAGAAATGTTATAGAAGAAAACGGAATTTTTTTTCTGAGTGGCTTGGTAATAAGCTCATAAATATAACACCAAAAATATAAGTAACAAAATCAACAAATATACAGATGAGACTTTATCAAATTTAAAGGATTTTGCTGAGCAAAAATCTAAAAACAAACAAAAACCTCTCAACTCTGGTCAAATTTATCTGGTCACTTATGTATAATATGCCATTTTTAAATAGGGAAAATTAGACTCTATTTGTGTCCCTTTAATTTTCCTCTCTTGCTTTATTGCTGAAGCTATTGCTTAATGTGTGGGTCCAGAAAACCATGCAAATGAGGTAGCGAGTCCTGAGCAAATCCTCTTGTATGAACCCCACCTCTGCCACCCTTGAGGTAGTCATGTAGCCTGGTTTCAGTTTAAACCTTCTCCTTCCTTATAAGAACATGTACCTGGAATTCTTCTTCATGCAAATGAAACATTTCTAACACCTTGGCCCCAGCCAATGACCTACTCTCACCCTAATACTCCCTAGTGTTCCCCAAAGTTTATATAGCCCTTATTCACACCCAATAAAGAGAGCTGTTTCACTAAAAACCTCCAGTTTTTCCCAGTTCCTGCAAAACCCACCAGCCAGGTTAAGCTTCATTCCTTCCAGCCTGGTGCACAACAGTGCCTGGATACCCTGAGGGCAGAAGCAGACCCATTCAAGTACTACTCTAAAAATGAATGGATAGGGAAGAGCCCCGTATCATATCTGGTTTGATGGATTTTGAGGTTTTTCTCCACTTAGGATGAAGTTGGCTATCATAGTCACGGATTGCCAATAGTATCAAAGATTTGGGATAACTTGAACATAAATGAAAAATTCATCTTTATAATAGCATAACCACTTTGAAAGTTTTTAACATTATTGTTTTACAAAATTTAATAAAAACCTACACTTGTGGTGATCTTATTTATAAATATATAACAGAAAGGAAACCATCTGTTTACAAAAAAGAACTGTACCAGAAGACTCCAAAACCTTTATGCACACCAGGTCAAGGGAAAGACAAAGTTAGTTCATAGCAAGAAATTTACTAAGGATACAGTCAAACCAAGTTTTTCCCATAGAGAAAATCTAGGTCAAAACAATTTCAATGCCATTACAATCAACTATTCAAGAAAAGAAGTAATTATAATTTAACAACAATAGCAACAAAAAAAAAATGTTTGTAGAATAAACCAAGCTACAACACTCTCCAAATCATTTTATAAGACTACTATACCCTTGAGAGCATTGTGACTCATGGGTGTGAGTGAGAAAATTCATAAAGATGTTTTAAAATTATATCCAACAGTACATAAAGAGCTTAATATATCATGACCTGATTTTGTTTATTCCAGAAAAGCAATTCTGGTTTAAAATCTTAAATGTAATTCACAACATTGATATTTTAAAATAAAACAATATTTTGATCATATAATGAGGCAGTAAAAAGAAGAAAACATTGAAAAAATGGATTTCTACATTTTCTAAAAATAGCAAAATGGAGAACAAGGTAACATCCTTAACATGAAACAATACGTATACAAAAACATGTACTGACAAAATTACATCTATCTGTATTTACTTCAATGTTTCTCTTTGATATTAAGAAATCATACAAAGTGAGGGCTGTCAGTAAAGCATCTGCCACATAAACATGAGAAGCTGAGTTCAGTTCCACAGAGCCCATTTAAAAGTTGAGCATTGGGAACTAGTCTGTAAGCCACAGAGGTGGGAAATCAGATACTGGAGTAGCCTTAGAACTCATTGGCCAGTAACTCTAGTCAAATTATCAAGCACTGTCTCAAAAATAAGGTAGATAATGATGAAGGAAAACACTCAGCATCAACCTCTGAACACCATATCCACACCTCCCACATACACATATCTGCTTGCACTCACACATGAACTCCTACACACACACACACACACACACACACACATACAAATGCACAGAGATCTTGAGCCTTAAAGTGGAGGCTTCAGTATAGTGCATTGGGACTATAAAAAGAAATAAAACCCTAAGTACAAAAACCAAATAAAATGCACTATTCACAGGTTATACTATCAGTACAAAAACTTAGCAGATGAACTATTGTTTTTACAAAAATATTTCAGTCAAATCACTGAATAAAAAAATAATACATAAAAATTACTATTTGGAGCTGGGTGAACATGTCTGTAATCTCAGCACTCTGGGAGGAAAAGGCATGTGGTTCTCTGTGACTTAGAGGCCAGCCTGGTTTGTAACGCTAGTCCATGACTGTAAGACTACACAGAGAATCTCTGTTTCGAAAAAACAAGAAAAAATTGCTATGTGTTCTTCAAGTAATCAGGAAAAATTGAATACCAATTATAATAGTATCAAACATTTCCATTTTAAAATATTCTAAATAAAAGGTCATGAGAGGTAAAAATCTTCCAAATGTAGATAAATCTGGACATTTTGTAGCAATTATAACATCGTAAAGGTATCACATAATGGTGGAAACAAAGGTCACACAAGTTAAAATTCCAAAGGACAAATAAAAATTTCAAATTGAGTTAGTTAACAATAGCCAACCTGTTTATCCCCTGAAAACTATGCCAACTCTGAGAGCAAGCTAAGATTCAAGTTTACTCAGGCAAAGAGTCTCTACTGGGAGAAAAAAAAAATCAAACCTTTTAGCAGTTTGTTAGGACTGGTAGGACAAATTTTAAAAGCTGACAAGACTCAAATGGCTCTGCATATTTTCCTCAACAAACATTTTAATCCACTTGTCCCTCTATAAGACACTGGTTTATATTGTAATGAAAGGATAAAAGTAGAATTCTAGAAAGAATTTCTTATCTGAAGCTTCTTTAGACATTGTGTGCAACATGAAACAAAAATTACTAGATACATAGAGAAGCAAGAAAGCATGGCATATAAACCAAAAGAATATAGAGTCACAGATAGTCTGAATTTGGAAATAATGATAAAATTATTACTGATATCCAATAATAATTCTGGTCCTTGTATTTCTGTGTCACTTTATTCTTAAAGAAACAAAGGAAATTAAGAAAAATTATAAAAGAATCAAGAATAGATTAGAAAGTTTGAATTAATAAAACTAACAATTGGGCATTGTGCAATCAAAATTAAATACTAAACATATATGTTTAATAAGATATTGGACATAAAAGAATATGATTATATGACTCAAAAGTGAGCTAAAAATTTGAAACTCAAGCATATAAACAGAAAGGGAGTAAAAAAGGACAACACATAGATAGAACACAGTAAAAAATCTGCACACATACAATGCAAGAAAAGAAGAAATGAGGAAGAGACAACAATCAAATAAGTAAAATCCAGAAAGTTTACAATATTAATGAAAAACATAAATATGCAGAATTGAGACTCCTTGTGGTGAATAAACCAAAGGAAAAAAAAAGAAAAACATATGTAGGTACATAACAGTCTATCTGCTAGAAGACAAAATAGCTCACACAGAAAATATTGAAAGTAACTAAAAGAGTAAAAGTCTGTAAATGGAAAAGAATGATATGAAATTGAAGTCAGAGGTTCAAAAGGAAAAATAGCAATCCAAAAGGGAATGTTACAACATTTTTAAATGGCTGAAGTAAAAATAAACATAACTATCAACCCAGAATTATTTAACCAAGGAAATAATTTTTCAATAAGATTGTTTAAATAAGAAAACTTTCAGATGAACAAATACTGAAGAATTCTTTGCCATATGATCAATACTGAAAGAAAACAACAATAAAACCTTCTCTATTCACAACAAAATTCTCCAGGCAAAAGAAAAATGCTACCATGTGTAAACATAGAGGTGTAAAGGAACACACACACACACACACACACACACACACACAGCAGAAACTGGGTGGGTCCATATGAATACTGATGGTATGAAATAGTAATTTAAATATTTTGTAGAGTCTAAATTATATACATATGTAAAATTATTGACCCAATTGAGAAAGACAAGACAGTAACCAGGAGTTTATAGTTTCTAAAAACATCAAAGCAATAGAACAAATAATTTATGTATATCAAGGGTTCCTTCTAAAATTTCTAAAGTAGATACTAAAAGACCAAAAGAAGGTAAAATTAAAAAATTAATAAATAAAAAATATGGAAAATTACTAACCTTTCAAAATGCAAAAATAAGAAAAATGAATATAAAATAAATTATTCCAACAGAGGTTGTATGATTAAGTTATAGGTAAATATAATCTAAACCAAATTATATTGGCAATTAATTATTTAAATTCTTTACCAGTTATATATCTGAGAGTTGCAATTTGGAATATGAAAAGAACTGAAAATATTAAACACCAAGAAAACAAGCAATCCATTTAAAGGTAGATGTGTGAAATTTTTCTCAATTTAGGAAGGTAGAGAGATGAAAGAGCACTTGCTACTCTTACAAAGTATATGAGTTTGTTTCCCAGCATCCACATGGTTACTTACAACTGCCTGTAACTCTGATTACAGGGTATCTGACACCCCCCAATGGCATCCAAGGGCACCAGGAACACACATGATGCACATACATATAGGTAAAACACTTAGACACATAAAATGCCCTATGAAAGTGTTCAACAGTCTTAGTCACCAGGGAAATTCAATTTAAAACTAGTTTATTTTGCCAAAGTCAGAAGGACTAAGACCACAAAACAAACTAGTACAAATGCTGATTGTAGATATAGGGAAAGAGGAACTGGTGTAGCCACAATGGAAATCAGTGTGGAGGTTCTCCTTGCAAAGCAAGACATAAAACAAAGACATGATCTAGTGCTACTACTCCTGGGCATATTCCTAAATAGTTGTATATTCTGTGACAGAAAAACTTTCTCATTGATGTTCATTGCTTCTCTATTCACAACAGATAATGGGTTGTTAAAGTGTTTATACATATACACAATGGGGTATTATTCAGTGATAAATAAAAAGAAATTTATGAAATTTTCAGGTAAATGGGTAAGGGTGGAAGTACAAATTCTGTCTTAGATACTGTTCTGTTTTTGTGATAAAACAATAAGACCAAAGCAAATAGTAAAAGGAAGCATTTAATTGGGCTTATGATTCCAGGAGATTAGCATCCATAATGGTGGGGCATAAGCACAGCATCAGGTAGCTGAAGCAGCAGCTGAGAGCTCACAGCTCCATCACATGCAGGAAGCAAAAAAGGCACCCTGGGAATTTGCTAATCTTTTGAAACCTCAAAGCCCTCCCCCCATGACATACTTCCTTAAACAAGTCACATCTCCTAATGTTTCCCTAACAGTTCCACCAATTGAGGACACAAGAGCCTATGGAGGCCATTCTTGTTCAAACCACCACACAATCTAAGAGTGTGTGACCAAGAGGAGTGACCAAGACAAAGAAAGACAAACATTTCAGGTTCTGTTTCATATGATAACTTTGAACCTTTAGATATATTTCTTTAAAATAAAGTGCTCATAGAAGCCATTGATCTAGTAAGGGACTATAAGGATAGGAGATTTCAAGGGAAGTGGAAAAAAATACAAGTGAGTATGGAAGAGGAAAGGGGGATTAAGGCTTCCTGAAAAGTTAAGTGGAATGGAAGATAGGAGAATAGGGCAAAGGGGTGAGTATGTAGAGGGCTAACTAATACTTGAAAAACCCTATAAGGACATATTATAGAAGCTTCCTAAAATAAACACATCTGTATATATACATATAAAGAGGGTCTAAATAGTGCTACTCTCCAAAAAGTGGTAATGTTTGTCCTTGTTGATTTTTTCAACTAGACCCAAGCCTAGACATATATAAGAACCTTGACTGAGACACTAACTCTATCATACTGTCTTTAAACAAGTCTGTAAGGCATTTTCTTTTTTTTAATAATTTATTTGCTTTACATCCTGATTATAGCCCACTCCTTGTCTCATCTCTCTTTCTCGTATCCCACTCCCCGAGTCCTCAGAAAGGGGGATCCCCCTCCCCTACCTCTGATCCCAGCCTATCAAGTCTCCTTAGGACTACCTGGGTCCTCATCCTCTGTGGGCTGGCAAGGTCACCCCACCAGAGGGAAGTGATCAAAGAGCTGGCAACAGAGTCCATGTCAGAGATAAACCCCACTCTTCTTACTAGGTAAACCACATGGAGACTGAACTGCCAATTTGCTACATCTGAGCAGGTGGTCTAAGTCTTCTCCATGCATGGTCATTGGTTGGTGCATCAATGTCTGCTGGACCCCCTGGGCTCAGATTTGTTGGCTTTGTTGGCTTTATGGAATTCCTGTCCCCTCTGGGTTTTTCTATTCTGGCACTCCATGTGCTCTGCTTAAACTTTGGCTGTAAGGCATTTTCTTGAATGATTGAGATAGGAGAGCATATCCACTGTGGGTGGTGCCATGCCAAAGCAGGTGGTCTGAGTTGTATGCGAAAGAAAGTTGAGCGAGGCATGGAGAGCAAGCCAATAAGAAGCACTTCCCAATGAATTCTGCTTCAATTCCTACCTCCACACTTATGCCTTGAGTTCCTGTCCTGACATCCCTCAGTGATGGAATGTGACCTGGGATTTGTAAGATATAAATCTTTACCTCCTCAAGTTGCTTTTGGTCATGGTGGTTCATCAAAACAATAGAAACTCTAAAATAATGCCTTTACCAAACAATACAGGCCATCAAATGAAATCTTAGTCATGGCTTACTCCTTCCAAGTTGTTAGCCAATGGGGTTCCATAGACTACCCAAACATTCCAGGATATTGCCATTGCTTAGTGGTGCCCCATAGATTACTCCCAAATTACAAGCTAATGTCATTATTCTTAGTTACCATTTGAAACTTGATGATAATATCATATTCTTGATAATACCACATACTTGAGTCATAGGACATGGAGAAATCAGGATAGGAGTGAGCTGGAGGCCTCATCACTGCTGTCTAGCTTTCATACCACTGGAAGTATCTATGCATACTGCTAGCGGAGGAAAGTAATCAACAGTCTCTTGCCAAGTTATGAACTCTGCAAACTACAATGACAACTCACCAGGCAAGATATTCCCACTGGCTCAATATCACACAAAAGCTGTGGGAGTAACCCATCACTTTTTGTTGGATTTAAGGCCTGTTCCATAAGACAAGATTTATGCCTGATATCATTAACTGAGCTAAACACATTTCGTTAGCTATGTCATTGGACCAATGGAAAAACTTAATTCCGTTATTTTGATAAAACACATACTAATAAAATGTCCCCTAAGACTTTGTATTTATAGCCAGTGAGTAGTAAATCTCGCAACCTTCAATATAGAACATTCTTTTTACAATAGGTAGCAATCAATAAAGAGGCCCACAACTACTCAGTGTGCAAAGAATGAGAGACTATATAATGATCAACAAGATAGAAAAACGTTTAGCCAAACTAACTAAAAGACAGAGATAAACTATCCAAATCAGTAAAATCAGAAATGAAAAGAGGGACATAACTACAGACACTGAGGAAATCCAATCATTAGGTCGTACTACAAAAGCCTATATGCCACAAAATTCAAAAATGTAAAAGAAATGGACAATTTTCTAGATAGAGTCCATCTACCAAAATTAAGTCAAGATCAGGTAGAAAGATTGAATAGTCCTATATCCCCAAGGAAATAGAAGCAGTCATCAACCTTCTCCCTTCCAAAAAAATGGTCCTGGTGAGATGGACTCAGTGCAGAATTCTAAGAGACCTTCAAGGAAGTGTTAACTCCAATTCTTTCCAAAGTATTCCACAAAATAGAAATAGGAGGAATGTTAACAAACTCATTCTGTGAAGCCACAGTCACCCTGATACCTAAACCACACAAAGACCCAACAAAAAAAGAGAACTTCAGGCCTATTTCTCTTATGAACACTGATGCAAAAATACTCAATAAAATCCTTGCAAACCGAATCCAAGAACACATCAAAGATATCATCCACCGTAGGCTTAATCCCAGGCATGCAAGGGTGGTTCAATGTACGGAAATCCATCAATGTAATCCACCACATAAACAAACTGAAGGAGAAAAACCTCATGATAATTTAGATGCTGAAAAAGCATTTGACAAAATCCAACACCCATTCACGTTTAAAGTCTTGGAGAGATCAGGGATACAAGGCACATACGTAAACATAGTAAAGGCAATATACAGAAAGCCTATAGCCAACATCAAACTAAACGGAGAGAAACTTAAAGCAATCCCACTGAAATTAGGGACAAGACAAAGCTTCTCACTCTCTCCATATCTCTTCAACATAGTACTTGAAGTCCTACCTGGAGCAATAAGACAACTAAAGGAGATTAAGAGGATAGAAATCTGAAAGAAAGAGGTCAAAATGTCACTATTTGCAGATGATATGAAAGTATACATGAACGACCCCAAAAATTCAACCAGAGAATGCCCTCAGATGACAAACACCTTCAGCAAAGTGGCTGGATACAAAATCAACTCAAAAAAAATCAAAAGCCCTCCTGGATACCAAAGACAAAAGGGCCAAGAAAGAAATCAGGGAAACAACACCCTTCACAATAGCCACTAATAACATAAAGTACCTTGGGGTGACTCTAACCAAGCAAGTGAAAGAACTGTTTGGAAAAAACTTTAGGTCTCTGTAGAAAGAAATTGAAGAAGATATGAGAAGTTGGAAAGATCTCCCATGCTCATGGACTGGTAGGATTAACATAGTGAAAATGGCCACCCTGCCAAAAGCAATCTACAGATTCAACGCAATTCCCATTAAAATACCAACCCAATTCTTTACAGACCTTGAAAGAAATATTCTCAGCTTCATATGGAGAAACAAAAAACCCAGAATCTCCAAAACAATCCTGTACAACAACAAATCGTTGGGAGGTATCTCCATCCCCAACCTCAAGCTGTACTACAGAGCAATAGTAATAAAAACTGCATGGTATTGGCATAGAAACAGAAATAAGGATCAAGGGAACCAAATAGAAGACCCAGAAGTAAACCCACACACCTATGAATACTTGATTTTTGATAAAGAAGCCAAAACCATTTAATGGAAAAAGACAGCATCTTCAACAAATGGTGTTGGTCCAACTGGATGTCTACATGCAGAAAAATGAAAATAGAACCATATTTATCACCCTGCACAAAACTAAAGTCCAAGTGGATCAAGGACCTCAACATAAAACCAGATACTCTAAATAGGTTAGAAGAAAAAGTGGAGAAGAGCCTAGAACTCATTGGCAGAGGAGACAACTTCCTGAACAGAACACCAACAGCACAGGCTCTAAGATCAACAATCAATAAATGGGATCTCATGAAACTGAAAGCTTCTTGTAAAGCAAAAGACACTGTCATCAGAAAAAAACAAACAAACAAACAAAAAACAACAGCCTACAGACTGGGAAACGATCTTCACCAACCCTATATCTGACAGAGGGCTGATATCCAGAATATATAAAGAACTAAAGAAGTTAAAAAAGCAAGAAATCAAGTAACCAAATTAAAAAATGGGGTACAGAGCTAAACAGAGAATTCTCTGTAGAGGAATAGAATGACAGAGAAACACTGAAGGAGATGCTCAAGATCCTTAGCCATCAGAGAGATGCAAATCAAAACGACCCTGAGATTTCACCTTACACCCATCAAAATGGCTAAAATCAAAAACTCAAATGACAACACATGCTGGAGAGGTTGTAGAGAAAGAGGAACCCTCCTCCATGCTGCTGGGAATGGAAAGTGGCACTACTATTTTGTACATTTTCATTTTTAATTAATTTTTCATGTAATATATTTTAAGCATGTTTTCCCTTCCTTAACTCTTCCTGATTCTGCCCACCTTCTTACATAATCAACTTTATGTTCTTACTTTCTCTTTCTCAAAGAACAAACAAACGAAAACCAAGATGAACCCACACAACCAAAAACCAAAAAATCAAAACTCAAGACAGATGAACAAAAGACCAATGAAACAACAACAACAACAAAATCAAATTAAGAAAAGAAACAAACATCATCAACAACAACAAATTTGGAGTTCATTTTGTGTTATCCAACTACTTCTAGGTATATTCTCTTTCCTGGAATGTGTTTTATATATCCAGTAACACTTCACTGAAGAAACAGAATTTCCCTTTCCCATAGGGTATCCATTGCAAATGTCTTCTTGGTTAGAAGTGGGACCCATTCTCTACTCCCTCTCAGTGTGGGATCTCATCTGACTTAAAACTGTGCAAGATTGGTATGTGCTGTCACAGTTCTGTCCGTTCAAGTGTGTAGCAGTCCTGTTGTGTCTAGGAAACACTGTTTCATTGGAATCATCCATTAACCCTGATTCTTACAATCATTCTACCTCCTCTTTCCCTTGACCCTTGAAGGAAGGCGTTTAATAAATAAATCTGATTTAGGGGGGAAAAGACTAAAAGAAGAAATTATTTCATATCTTTTCTGCTTGAAAAAAGAAATTCAACAAAAATTACATGATGACATGGTTTAAAAAAGTCAGAATAAAACAAGAATCCTTAAAGGATGAAAAATATTATCTCATAATTACAAAGGGATCAATCCAAAAGGAAGATTTCACAGTCTTGTATGAAACATATAAAGGATTTGTGGACATCTATAATTGACTTCAAATTCTAATCAAGGCAAGAACAGACTTTTTCACAAAAATTGACAAGCTGATTCTTAAATTCATGTGGAAATGCAAATGAGCTAATATAGCCAAAGGCAATTTTGAAAACAAACACATCTGGATGACTCTTCTACTAACATGTTAACATATCAAGGCATAATTGTGAAAATGAAATAAAATAAGCAAGTAAAGCATAAACTAGCATTTGAATTTGTTCTCTTTTTTTTCAGACACCAATAGTTATATTGAATATTGGTGCTTTTTAGAAGACACACACACACACACACACACACACACACAAACATATCACTACAATGAATTTCTTTTCTAAAAGTTGTGTTGCAGTGTACAAATGAAAACACAATCTTGGAAAGATTTTAGAAGAGAAAAATAATTGTTTTGTGTTTAAAGGCTAGGCAGAGGAAATCTGCCACAGCATTGTCTAGTCAAATCTAATATACTTTCACTGGTGGGTATTTCTGAATCCTGTACTAAGTAACTCAAACCACACTTAATAAGCTAGGCATACTGTCAGCCTGAGAAAGGGACACAGAAAGCCACCCAGAGAGTCATTTGTTCTAAGAGCAATGAACAGAATATCTGTATGTGCCAGTCTTCTTGAAAATAGTAATGTGGAGGCCTGAACTCATCTCCAGAGACCTGATGGTCAGGTCTATAAAGAGCACAGCCTTGTCTCATATTGTGGTAAATGAAGATGGCTTCAAAAAGTTAACAGTTTTATCAGGAGGTAAAATGTGCTCTCCTGAATATGACATAGTGGGACCAAGCCAGTATTATCACAGACAAACATGGACTGACTGCAGTAACCTTACTCAAGAGCACTAGTTTATAATAAGGAAAAGATCAAAGATGATTGAAATTTGTGCCCCAAAAGCAGAATAATGTCAAACCTTGAATCATGCATTTTACTTTCAAAAGATTCTTTGAGTGAGATAGCTAAATATTTTGCTCACCATTATATTTGAAGCAATTTAAAATATTTGCCATCTACTTTCTTTTTTTTTTTTTTTTGACAGGACAAATATCTATTTTAACAGAAATATCTACTTTGACAGGATCAAATATCTGTTTGATTAATAGATAATTTATGTAATTTATTAAGAAAAAATAATTTAAAATTTTTTATTATACATTTTTGGTCAAAACCCACTACTTTTACTTCCTGCTATTATTAGAGTAGTGACTTTTAAATTATTATTTATTTTTTTATTAATTACAGTTTATTCACCTTATATCCCAGCTGTAGACAACTTTTCCCTCCCAACTCCACCTTCCCTCTCTCATCTCCTCCCATGCCCCTCCCCAAATCCTCCCATGTCCTCCTCCCCTTCCATCTGACCCTAGCATATCAAGTCTCATAAGGATTGGCTGCATTGTCTTCTGTTGCCTAGTAAGGCTGCTCCCCCATCAGGGGGAGGTGATCAAAGAGCCAGCCACTGAGTTCATGTCAGAGACAGTCCCTGTTCCCATTACTAGGGAACCCACTTGGAGACTGAGCTGCCATGGGCTACATATGTGCAAGGGTTCTAAGTTATCTCCATGCATGTTTTTTTGTTAGAGTATCAGTCTCAGAAAAGATCCCTGTGCCCAGATTTTTGGTTCCTTTGCTTTCCTTGTGGAGCTCCTGTCCCCTCCAGGTCTTTCTATCTCCCCCTTCTTTCACAAGATTCCCTGCACTCCGCCCAAAGTTTGGCTATGAGTCTCAACATCTACATTCTCTTTATATTAAAACATTTTTCAATATCACTATCCAAAATATAATGCCGTATCAAAACAACACAGTCTAAGAAAGCCCTTGGGGTAGAATTGAGGAACTAAAATGCATACAAAATAAATTTAGTCAGATCCACATAATCACAGAACTCTTATAATGTTGTCGTAAAGATGGGTGATAATCTGGCACTGGATTTGGGATACAAAACTTCTGACACAGGCTGCTGGAAGTGTTTGGTGCTCCCTGAATGGATCATCCCTCAGACTGTACTGCCCATGACTGCTCTGACTGTGAGTATAGCTATGAAGTGGAGGAGCAACCTCAGTTGGCTGACGCAAAATAAAGCATAGACAAAAGTTTAATAGTAGAAAATGAAAGTTAAGCTGAGGAGAGCATCCCTTGTTCATGAAGAACCAATTCACATGTTCCTGACTCAGCTTTTTTCAGTCAGTTCAATTTACTGAGGATGCAATGGTAATAAGTTGGCTCAACAAACCTTTTTACTTTTTTTTTTTTTACTTCAGCATAATCAATGTAAACTAGAAATGCCTCAACAAGCAGGGAGTGGTGGTACACATCTTTAAACACAAATTTGCCCTGCCTGCAAGATGTGCAGGAATAAAGATGGAGCAGAAATTGAGGGAATGGCCAATCAATGCCTGACCCAGCTTGAGACCCACCCTATTGGAGAGTGCCAACCCCTGTCATAATTAACAATATTCTGCTGTGTTCAAAGAACACAATGCCCACCGATGTCTACACAACCTTCTTGTAACATCTATTTACTGTCCTTCCTTTTTACAGTTATTTATTTCATCCATTTATGAATTCATTTTCTAGCAATATACTATCAATTCCTTTTTACCAGATCACAGTTTATAATTTATCAGTCCTTTTAAATTTGTGTATATTCACTGTAAATAGTACTGCGTTTCTTTTTTAATTTTTATTATTTAAATTTTTTTAGTACACGGTTTATTAAAAGCATTTTGTTCAACTTTATAATATACTTTCATATTATCCACTCCTCTCATACTGCCACAGTTTTTCTCCCTTACTCCTCCCACTAGCCCTCTTCCTTCCTCATCCTATCTCACTTCTACTTTCAGGTAGATGTGGGAATAGGAATAGGACGAAACTGAAAGAAACATAGATAATTTAACTGGGGAGAGGGAAGGGAGGTCACTATTGAGGGAACGACTGGGGAGTAGGAATAAATAACATTAAATAAATAAATAATAATATAAATAAATAATAACAAGGATGTTTGAAAGAGCATCAGAAAAGTCTTATTTTACATTTAGTTAAACATTACACACACACACACACACACACATTGAAATCATGCCTTTTAGGATGATAATGTTCACCCCAAAAGCCATAGGCTATATAACAATAACAACAACAAAATGCTGGGTAGAGGAAACAACCCTTTTGAGTTACTGATCAGGGTAATCAAAGAGACTCTCAAAATAATACAGGCTATTGCTCTTGACCTTAGCTGCTTACCTGAAGGTAAGGCCCTATTACTGAAGATATCACTCACTTTAGGCACAGGATGTGGAGGTATTAAGTTGTAACTGACTTGAAAGCCTGATTTTTGAAGACTAGTTTTCATAGTATCCAAAGGTGATATTCAATCTGATAAGAGGGAAAAAGCAACCAATAACCAATAGTCCTACTCAGCCAGCCCTAATGCCAATGAACCACAATAATGACCACCATGACAAAATGTCCGCAGGAGTTCAATAGTGAACTTTATAACTTTGTGGTAGCTAACAGCCATCTAATTGGGCTTAAGGTCTATCCAATAAGAAGAAATTTGTGACTGGTACTGTCCACCCAGAAAACAACTCATGGCTGGTGAGTTCATGGAGTGTAGAAGAGAACGTACTCCTGACATTTTCCAAAACCAGTATAATTTCTAACTGCATTTCAAATACTTCCTAGCCTTATATCCATAGATAAGTGTAACTCTTACCTCTCATCACAAAAAAGCTTCTATTTATAGCATATGGAAACCATTACAGAAATCGATGTCTGGTCAAAATCTAGATTATGACTATAAGGTACCCAAAGCTAATTGATACATGTACAACACAACCCTTATACACTAAGACTCAGAGAACACCACAGAAAAAGACACAGGAAGGTTGTAAGACCTAGGGGACCAAGACATCTGGAATATAATATCTACTATATATCACAGGGAACTTGACCTAGGAAATCTCAACAACATGATCACCTATACAAGAACTGTATATAGACAGCACTAGATTACAGGCTGACATAGACAGAGAATATCTCACAAGGCTCCATCCCTAGATGAAAATCTACTGAGAGAAGGACAATCTGTCTTCTCCAAGAATGAGACTTCTAATTTGGCTATCAAATACCTAAACACATGAATACATGAACAACACTAATGAATTCAGTAGATTTTATTTATATATACGTGTGTGTGTGTGTGTGTGTGTGTGTGTGTGTGTGTGTGTGTAAAACAATAATAATTAAGAAAAAATAGATCAGCCAGACACGGTAAACCATAACTGTAATCCCAGAACTCATGGAGGTAGAGGCAGGCAGATCTCTGTGAGCTTGAGGCCAGCCAGGTCTACAAACTGAGTCCAGGACAGCCAGGGCTACACAGAGAAACCTCATCTTGAAACAACAACAAAACAAAACACAAAAAAAGAAAGAAAGAAAGAAAGAAAGAAAGAGAGAGAAAGAGAGAGAGAAAGAAAGAAAGAAAGAAAGAAAGAAAGAAAGAAAGAAAGAAAGAAAGAAAGAAAGAAAGGATTATGAATCTGAGAGGGAGTGAGAGGAACACAAGAGTTGGAAAGAAGAGAGGAGAGGGAGGGGTGGAAATTATGAAAATGCAGTACTCATATATGAAATTTTCAAAAAACAAAATAACTTAAATTAAATATATAGATAAATTATAATTATATATAATTATATTACAATCATATATAATATCTGAGATTTTATATACAAAATATATACAAAATCTGGGATCTGCAAAACAAACAAACAAAACATGCCATACTGTGTTTGTAAGTCTGACATATTTTGTTTATGATAATAGACATTCTAAAGCAGACCAGAGTTGGATCAAGAGTATGTATTTGGAACAGCAGAGCAACTGTCTGTTCATTTCATTAGCCCATTTATTGATTGGGTTTTTTGGTTTGGGCATATTTACTTTTTGAAGTTCTTAATATAGCCTGGATATTAATCTTTCATCAAACATATAGTTAACAAAGCTTTTCTCCCATTTCTTCACTTGATTGTGTCTTTTGTTATTAAGAGCTTTTAAATTTCATGCAGTCTCATTTGGCAATCTTCAATTTTATCTATTTGAGCCTCTTTGAGGAAATCTTTGCCTACAATTATATCTTGAAGTGCATTTCCTTTAACAGGTTCAGAGTTTTAGGTCATATTCTAAAGTCTTTGACCCATTTACAGTTGAGTTATGTGTGAGATGAGAGACAGGGATCTAGATTCTTTCTTCAACATGTCAATGTTCAATTTTTCCAGCACAATTTATTGAAGGAGTTGTATATTTCTCTAACATATGCTTTTGGTAACTTGATCAAAAGTCAGGTAGTCATAGCTAAGAATTACTGGAGTTTTTCTGCTCCAGGAATTTATGGAAATTCATGGAATTTAAGAAAAACATAAGTTTTTGAAGCATGAATGGAAGGTACAGAGAATAATAGGTATGACACTTAGACATTTAGGCATGTAACCTAATGATGGTATAAAGAAAAGGTTACCCTTAACATATTTTCAGTTTTTATTATGATCCAGGCACTGCTACTACAAACAGTTATGGAGAAAATCAGAAAACATTTTTTTATCCTTAAAGGATTTTATTATCATACAGAAAAGATTAGCATTATATGAACATATACATTATATAATATAGTGACTATAGGAGGACACTCTGACAAGCTAGAGCAAGTGTAAGTTAGGAGTTTATAATATTTGATATGAAAAATGAATTGGTATGGTCTTGAGTAAAAGTAGGAAAGACTGTATAATTCCAAGGCAAACTGAAAAGAATTACTGAAATTAGAGCATAAAAGTATTTACAGGTAAATGGTGGGATCTGGAAAAGATCATCCTGAGTGAGCTATCCCAGAAGCAGAATGATGCACATGGTATATACTCCCTCATATAGACATATAATATTAGATAAACCTACAAAACTCTGTACACCTAAAAAAACTAATCAAGAGGGAGGACTCTTACTAAAATGCTCAATTTCTATCCAGAAAGGCAAAGAGGCTAGACATCAGAAAAAGGAGAAAAGAGGGAACAAGTCAGGAGCCTGACACAGAGGACCTCTGAAAAGCTCTGCCCAGCAGACTATCAATGTAGATGCTGAGACTTATGGGCAACCTTTGGGCAGAGTGCAGGGAATCTTATGAAAGAAATGGGAAACAGTAAGATCTGGAGAGGACAGGAACTCCACAAGGAGAGCAACAGAATCTGAGCAAAATAATCTGAGCACAGGGGGTCTTTCCTGAGACTGATATTCCAACCAAGGACTATGCATGGAGATAACCTAAGACCCCTGCACAGATGTAGCCCATGCCAGTTCAGTACACAAGTGGGTTCCATTGTAATAGGAACAGGCACTGTCTTTGACATGAATTGATTGGCCTGCACTTTAATTACCTCCCCCTGAGGGGGAAGCAGCATTACCAGGCCACAGAAGAAGACAATACAGCCACTCCTGATGAGACCTAATTGACTAGGATCAGAAGGAAGGAAAAGAAGACTTCCCTTATCAGTGGACTTGGGGAGGAGCATGCATGCAGAGGGTGGAGGAAGGGAGGGATTGGGACGGGAGGAGGGAGAGAACCACAGGGGGGAAACAAAGTGAATAAAGTATAATTAATAAAGAAAAAAGAGAGAAACACACACAAAGAAAATATTTTATTAATGAACTGCAATACTGATATCCAGGCTAAAAATCATCAATACAGTGCCATATATATATTTAATGTACACTCTTCCGGTTTTGATAAAAATAATTAAATTAATTATAACTTAAAATTAAAAAATAAAAAAAGTATTAAAACAGAATATTTGGGGGGTAATTATTAGTGACCCACTATAGGTCAGGGACAGGGGTGCTTCTGGATACCAAACTATAGCACTACTAGAGAAGAAGGTTTGGGGCTTTATTCTGTCTCAGGATCTGATGGTTTCACTTATTCTTCTGAATGGAAATGCTGAAAAATAGTTGAGAATTATTCTTACAGTGGAAGAGAAATGAAATTGATTGCCCTATAGATCATGATTAAAATCTTTATAGAAATCATCTAGGGAAACAGCAAATCAAGTTAAGAGGTCTTAGGGAACAGTCTGAGGAAATCCAGCCCTTGAAAAGCAAGACAGGCAATTTTTGAAAGAAATTGAGAGTGGTCAGTGAGGTAGGAAGATAATTAAGAGATCATAATTAAACATAATTAAGAGATTATTAATGGAATTTGCCTAACTCTCTTATAGTGTAGAGTTTCTAAAAAGAGAAGGTAACCGTATCTTACATTACTGAAAGTCAACATGTGATAGGAATGACATTTAGGTGCTGGATTTAATGTAGTAAAGAGAAGAAGTTCCAGTGCCATGATGACATGAAGTATCTAATTGCAATGGATTTGTGAGAGCTTGGGAAGAAAACAGGGAAACAACAGGTATAGGAAGATCTTCCAAGAAATGTTGCTATCAAAGGAAATATACACCCACTTAAGGAAGCAGAAGGTGTATGGTATTTCAAAGAAGTTGTTTTGAATGTTTAAATATAGAAGGCAATATACCATATTTGTAGACAGATGGAAATGACTCAGAGAAAACGAAGGCTGGCATATCAGGAGAAAAAGGCGAGACTTGCTGGAGTCCCACTACTGAGTGGGATTCAAGATAGCATTAGAGAGATTAGTGTAAGGTACAAATGTATATAGTTCTAGAAACTAAAATTCAAGGCAGAGTTCTTGAACACAGATAATTAGAGGTAAATGCACCAATTGGTATGAGCATGAACAACTTGCTTTCTTTTATTTTGCCAGTACAAATTAAGACTGAAAATTTAAATAGAAGTGGTATTATACATCAGTTTTCTGAAGATGGGACAGTGAATGGAAAGGGAACTTTGCTAAAGATCTTTGTCCTTGTCTGCATACCTGAAGAAAACCACATTATCAAAAAAAAAAAAAAAAAAAGAGGCCTGGAAAAGAACACAGACAAATGAAATCTATTGCCTGATCTGCTCCGTGTGTGCTCAGATTCAAGCAGGGGAAATAGCAGAAATATAAAAGCAATTCACTTAAGAAGAAAGCTATGACATATTCTAGATTTATCACCATATGTTTTCCTGAACCCCTACTTAGCATGCTATATTAACTCTGGATATTAAGGCTTAATAAAAATTGATGTAATTTAAAAAGAATAAAACATGAGAATCAAATTTGCTTTACTGTATGTATCAATATGTCAGTGACACTTTCTGGTCTTTCAAAACTGAATGAGTATGCTCCAGTGTTTCCTCACACTCAGTGAGTATCACCCAACAAAATTTACAGTTCTGAAAGTGAAATTTTACTCCAACATTAAACTCCCATGCCACACAATTATGCTATTGGATAGACTTTCCCTCTAGGAATAACATGGTCATCATTATCAGAGTCAAGTAATTGTGCTTTTCCTTCAGTGGTCTTCTGAGGTCATCTACTTGGAGGAGCTCACTGAACTCATACATAGAGACATAAGAAAACTCCTTAAAACCATGGTGGTTCTGTTCAGAGTGAGAGATAAGTATTGAGTTTCATTCTTTTACATGAAGCCACTGTGTTTGACTAGCACCATTTATTGAAGATACTATCTTTTTATTGAAGATATTGAAGACACTTCTCCACTGTGTATTGTTGGTCTCTTTATCAAAGTCAGGTGGATGGAGAAGTCTGAGTTTATATATAGGTCCTCAATTCTATCTTATTGATTGATGAGTATGATTTTTGCCAGCAATATGTTGCTTTCATTATATGGCTCTGTAGTATAACTTGAAACCTAGGATAACAATACCTAGCTATTAAACAAAAAGTGTGTAGAGAATCCAAGATGGTGGTGACCACTGTGCAACATATCTGGATCCAGAGCATCGACTTTGGTGCTTCCTAGACTGGAGGAAACATCCAGGGAGATGGGATCTATTGGATCTGGGTTTCCCATTGCTTTCTCTCCTGAGTCCAGGAGTAATGAATTGTGGGCCCCCAGCACCTTCCACGTACTCTGGTGAGTACAGACACCCAAATTCATGGACCCTCCACTCTAGCAGCCAAACATGGGATCCCTCCTGCTCCACTGAGGATTCCTAGAATTCAGGATTCCTAGAACAGTGTTCCAGCCTCCAAGCCACAGTTCCCAGTCATCCAGTGCAGACTAAGTAAACAATAGAATCACAGGGATCCCAGATCCAAGATGGTGGAGCCCAGATGAATCTGAGTACCAGGAGAACAGTGTCAGGCAGGCCTGTAAAGAGGCAGCCCAGCTCCCTTCTGAGGTACTCTACAGTTACCACCCACACCCAAGCACTTCAAGGCGCCTGCCCCTCCCATTCATGGCTGCTACCCACACCTGCATCTGCACCCTGCCCTTCAAGGCAGCCCTCCCACGACCTCCAAGGCACACATAAGTGCCCATGCCTGCGCCCATTGCCCATCTTTCAAGACACTGCACCTACACCCTCCCTCCCATAGCTGAATCCGAACTGCCAGCACCCATACTTGGACCCCAGGACCTCTCTTGTCTTCCAGAAGACTACTCCAGACTGAAAAGACAAGAGGATCCAGTCTTTGGTGCAGGTTCCAGGAACAAACAGCCAAGGCTATGGACAACCAGATGGCTGAAGGCTTGCACAAGAACGCAATCAACAAAAACTAGAATAACATGACTTCACCAGACCCCTACCCACAATAGATATTCTAATGCAGCTAAAATACAGAAAAATGACCTTAAATCTATGCTTATGCAGTTATTAGAGGCATATAAAGAGGAAATGAATAAAGCTCTCAAAGAAATACAACCAAATAGAACCAAACAAATAGAGGCCATCATAGGCAAATAGGAAACCACAGTTAAACAGGTGAAGGAAATGAATAAAATTGTTCAAGACATGAAAACCAAATTAAAATAAATATAACAAATGAAAACTGAAAAAAAAATCTCAGAGATGGAAAACTTAGGGAAGAGATCAGGAACCACAAAGGTAAGAACATCACCAATACATGCAACAGATAGAGGAAAGAATATCAAGCATTGAAGATACAATTAAAGAAACTGATTCATCTCTCAAAGAAAAAATAAAAATGGAAAATTTCCTGACAGAAAACACCCAAGAAATCAATGACACCATGAAAAAAAAAAAGAAAACCTAAGAATACTAGGACAAAAAAAGAAAATTCCAGGCTCCACGATCAAGAAAATATTTAAAAAAATATCATAGACACAGAGGTCTTTTCTGAGACTAATACTCCAACCACAGACCATGCATGGAGATAACTTAGAACTCCTTTACAGATGTAACCCATGGCAGCTCAGTCTCCAAATGGGCTCCCTAGTAAGGGGAACAGGGGCTGTCTCTGACATGAACTCAGTGTCTGGCTCTTTGGTCACCATCCCCTGATGGGGGAGCAGCCTTACCAGGCCACAGAGGAAGACAATGCAGCCAGTCCTGAGGAGACCTGATAGGATAGGGTCACAGGGAAAGGGAGGAGGTCTTGAAGGGGAGCATGGGAAGAGAAGAGAAAGGAAGGGTATGACTGAGAAGGGAAGAGTGAGTGGGCTGCAGCTGGGATATCAAATGAATAAATTGTAATTAATAGAAAATAAATAAATTTAAAAAATGAAAATATCTCAACTAAAAGATAGAGGTGTCCATAAACATACAAGTGGCCTACAGAAGAGAAAAATAGACTAGACAAGAAACCCTCACGACACATAATAAAACACTAAATCTATAGAAGAAAGAAAAATATTAAATGCAGCAAAGGAAACAGACCAAGTAACATATAAAAGTTGACCTATCAGAATCATGCCAGACTTCTCAATAGAAACTGTGAAAGCCAGAAGGGCCTGGCCTATGTCATGCAGACTGTAAGGGACAACAGATGCCTTCCCAGACTACTACACCCAGGAAAGCTTTCAATCAACATAGATGGAGAAAACAAAATATTCCATGACAAAACTGAAGCTGTAATACAGAGCAATTGTAATAAACACTCCATGGTACTTGTATAAAAACAGAATGGTGGATCAATGGAACTGAATAGAAGATCCAGAAATAAACCCACACACCTAAGGGTACTTGATTTTTTACAAAGAAAACCATACAATGGAAACAAAACTACAGCATCTTCAAAAAATGGTGCTCCTCTAACTGGGTGTCTACATGTAGAAAAATGCAAATTGATCCATATTCATTACCCTGCACAAAACTAAAGTCCAAGTGGATCAAATATCTCAACATAAAACCAAATATACTAAATCTATTAGAATTGAAAATGGGGAAAGTCTCTTATGCAACTCACTGGCAAAAGAGACAACTTCCTGAACAGAACACCAACAGCTCAAGCTCTAAGATCATCATGGAACTGAAAAGTTTCTGTAAGGCAAATTACACTGTAGATAGAATAAAATGGCAGCCTGCAGATTAGTAAAAGATCTTCACCAACCCTACATCCAAAAGATCACTAATATACAAACATATAATGAACCTCCAAATTAAACACAAACAAGCCAAATAATCCAATTTAAAAATAGGATATATAGCTAAACCAAGAATCCTCAACAGAGGAATCCCTACCTGCCCATCACCCCTGGTCATTATGGATATTATAATCAAAACCACTCTGAAGTTGCACCATACACCCATCAGGACAGCTAAGATCAAAAGCTCAAATGATAGCACATGATTGCCAGGATGTTGAGCAAAGGGAACACTATTCCATTGCTGGTGGGAATGTAACCTTGTACAACCACTTTAGAAATCAATCTGGCACTTTCTCAGATAATTGGGAATAGTTCTACCTCAAGACCCAGCTATACCACTCTTGGGCATATAAGCAAAACATGTTCTACCATACAACAAGGATACTTGCTCAAATATGTTCATAGCAGCTTTATTCATACTAGGCAGAAACTGGAATCAACCTAGATATCCCTCAACCAAAGAGCAGAAAAACAAACTGTGGTACATTTACACAATGTAATACTACTCAGCTCTTAAAAATAATTTGCTGGCAAATGGATGGAACTAGAAAAGATCATCCTGAGTGAGGTAATCCATACCCAGAAAGGCAAACATGGTATGTACTCACTTGTAAATGGACAGTAGCCATAAAGAACAGGATAACCATGCTACAGTCTACATACCCAAAGCAGCCAAGTAACACGGGGATCCCAAGGGATAATACTTGAATCCCACTCAAAATGAGAAATAGAATGGATGTCTAAAGTAGATGAAGAGATGGTACTGAGTGGGACAGGGTATTTGTAGGGAAATGAGGATGGTGATCAGATGTGGGGTAACATGGATGGGAGGCAAGAAAGTATGGAAAGAGAAGGGAAACCAAGGCAGAGGTAGGGCATATGTGAGACAACCTGGAGACCTAGGTCAAAGCAATCTCCTAGCAGGATATGTGGGTTATTCTAGCTTATATTCCTAGATGCAGGGGACTTGGAGACTGAAGGAGCCACCTCCTAGTCAGGTCAGATTTCTAGTGGAAGGAGGACACCAATATATCCACAAAACCTTAGACCCCAAATCTACCCTGCCTATAAGATACACCGGGATAAAGATGGAGCAGAGAAAGAGGGAATGATCAACCAATGACTGGCCCAACCTGAGACCTACCCTGTAGAAGAAAGCCAGCCCCTGACACTATTTTTATTTATTTGATTGTTTTAAAATTTTTATTTTTTATTAATTACAATTTGTTCACTTTATATCCCACCTGTAGCCCCCCTCGTCCCCTCCTAATTCCATCTGCCCTCCCTCTGCTCCTCCATTGCCCCTCCCGCAGTCCACTGATAGGGGCGGTCCTCCTCCACTTCCATCTGACCTAGCCTATAAGGTCTCATCAGCATTGTCTTCCTCTGTGGCCTGGTAAGGCTGTTCCCCACTCAGGGAGAGGTGATCAAAGACCTAGCCACTGAGTTCATGTCAGAGACAGCCCCTGATCTCTTTACTAGGGAAGGGTATTCTGCTATGCTGCAGACAGGAGCCTAGCATGACTGTCCTCTGAGAAGCTCCACTCAGCAGTGGAATGAAATAGATGCTGAAACACACACCCAAACATTTGACTGACCTAGAAGAGTCCTGTAGAAGAGTATGGGGAAGGATAGAAGGCCCCAGAGGGGACAAGAACCCCTCAAGAAGACCAAAAGTGTCAACTACTCAAAGCCCATAGGGGCTTATTGAAATTGAAGCATCAACCAAATAGTATGCAATGACTGGACCTAGACCCATGACACATATGTAACTAATGGGCACCTTGGTCCTCATGTGGGTCCCCTTGCAACAAGGGGAGCATGGGTCATATCTGAAACAGATGTGGTTGCCTGCTTTTGGATCACTTTCTCCTAGCTGAGCTGCCTTGTTGGGCCTCAATAGAAGAGCATGTACTACGTCCTGATTCTACTTGATGGGACAGAGTGGGTTTGTAAGGATTGAGGCTCCTCTTTTCTGAGGAGAAGGGGGTGGAGAAAAGAGAGAAGAGGATGGAACCAGGAGGAGAGGAGGGAGGGGGCTGTGATAGGGATGTAAAATAAATAAACGAATAATTTTTTTAAATTCAGAATTGTTGGAGGTTGGCCTGATGCTTGTATATTGATGCTGGTTGCTGGCCCTCAAGAGCTTGTCACTGCCTGGGTACACCTACCCTTGTTGTGTAAACATACATGATTGGCAGATTAAATGGCCTATACGTGGGCAGGGTAGAATGGGGTAGGCATGGCTAAGGCTGCTGAGCTTTAGAGGACACTTTAGAGTCACTGGAAACAGATGGAAAGGAAGAGAGGAAGAAGGAGGACACAATGTTGGGTTAGTGTGGAGAAGACATCACGTGGGCAGGGAGGAAAGACTCCAAGAACAGTGTGAAAAGGTCAAGATGAAGAATACAAACGAGTATCTTGGGATTATGAATGGAAGGTAGCCCAGATAGGACTGATTAAGGCAGATGGCATTGGATCAGGGCTGGGAGATGGATGGTGAGGTTATTGAGACAACGTTGGTAGAAACATCTGCCCAGCCCAAGGCTATATTAAAATGTAACAGCTGTCTGTGTTTTATCTGATTGATAGGGGGTTATATAATACCATCGTGATAATCATAGGACAAATAATAAATAATATATAGCCCAACACATTTTTATTTACAACAACAAAAAACTGTTTTGGCTATCCTAAATTTTTTGTGCTTTATATGAATTTTTATTTTTTTTCAGTATATGTTAAGAATTCCATTAGAATTGTGATGAGGATTGCATTGGCTTCTGGTAGAATAGTTATTGTCATAATATTAATCCTGCCAATTCATGAGCATAGTAGATCTTTCCACCTTCAGATGTCTTTAATTTTCGTTATTCAGTGTCCTGACATTTTCACTGTACACGTCTTTCATTTCCTTTGTTAGATTTAGTCCAAGATATTTTGCTTTCTAGGGCTATTGTGAATGATTTTATTTTTTCTTATTTCTTCCTCTGTGTGTTTGTCATTTGTATAAAGGATAGCTATTTGTTTTTGTATGTTAATTTTGTATCCTGGTACTTTGCTGGAAGTGTTTATCAGTTAGAAAATTTTTCTGGTGGAGTCTTTATGATTTTTTATATATAGCATCATATAATCTACAAATACAGATATGATGACCTCTTCCTTTTCTGCTTGCATCCTCCTGTTTACTTCACTGTCTATTGATCTAACTAAAATACCATGCACAAGCCCTGTGCAAGCTTACATCAGACAAAATCTGAGCATGGAAAGGAGAGGTGTTGTTGTAAATAAAAGTGTTTATACAGCTATCTAAGGAGATATTTGCAACTGATAATTTCTAGGAGAGAGAAAATCAGTTTTCTTTAAGAGTGTTGCCACTGGTAGATCAACCATGCTCTATTGGAAAGCTGTACATCCATTTCATTACAATTTGAATTTTCTGGTTATTAAAAAAACAACACAAAGTTGGGTGGATAGGTAATGGAGGATAGGTCTTAGAGGAATTAGAGGAGGAGCAAAGATAATCAAAATGTATTGTACAAAATTAATAAGAACTAATTTAAAAAACAAGGGGAATGACCTAACTCATTTTTTTTTCTAATAGCTAGCTTTTTGTTTCTTTTCCCTTTCTAGCTTCATGGTGTTTTTGTTTGTTTGTTTGTTTGTTTGTTTGTTTGTTTGTTTGTTTGTTTTGATGAGAAGAACATTCACTTCTGTTCTAAAAATAGTGTTGTATACCCCTACATCACAGTATGATGAGATAATGGTTCAAGTCACAAGTATACTAACATATACTCTTGGTTTTTCTATAGCTGTATAAACTGGAACAATTCATTTAAGTTGGTTTATAACATGTGTTTAGTAAGAGAACTCAAGTTAAGGTATTATAATTAATCAAAGGCTTATGCTACTGTGACATGATATAACTGAACAGTCTGAATCATTTGCCTTGGCCAAGATTATATATAAAATCCATTTATCTACATGTCTGGAGAAGAAGGACAAAAATGTAGATCGCTACCAGAAAGATGTTAACTTTTACTTTGAGGCGGTGAAATATTAGTTCCATCATTTACATCCTTAAATGTGCAAATTCCTATTGGAATAATAGAAAAATAGAAATAGAAATTATATAAAATAGAACAAGCAAAAATACAAAAAGAAAAAATCATAAAACCAAAACATGATAGAAATTCTTCAAGACAAGAAACAGTTACAATATTTATGGTCAAAATAGTGTACAGATTATACAGTGTAACAGAAAAAAAAATACAAGAGAGCAGCTATTGCAGAAGCAAGATACACAGTCACAAGGATAACATTGGAGGCTTCAAGGAAAACAAAAGCAAGTATAAGCAGTACATAAACAAATCATCACAGTGACAAAATATTGGAGAACAGATGAATCAGTCATTTACAGTTCCCAGTCTCAACACCAATTGTGTATTAGGGTTTCTGTGGATCTCCCCTAGAGCCCATGACCCAGCCAGCCTGGGTTTGGGGCCCAAGTAACAGGATCAATGGGTGAGGAATCATGAGGTTCAACCCTTGGCAGATGAGCTATTGGCAAATGATGGTTTCTCTGGGAGGGAGAGTTTTCCTTGAGGGCATGCGCCCCACCACAGGCTGCCCATGTTTCAATAGATGGCTCTACACTCAAACACTTTAAGGGGACTCAGTGTTTTGTAAACATCAGGAATAGTAAGGGAAAATTTGGAAGGGAAGGAAAGGGGAATGAATTTGATCAAAACATATTATACGCATGTATGAAACTCCCAAATAAAAGTATAAAAACCACATATATGCATATATGAATTCCCAAATAAAAGTTCAGAAAAGAATATCTTCAAATATAGGCAAAATAATTACATATGAGGACCATGCATGGAGAGGACCTAAAACCCCTGCTCAGATATAGCACATAGAATCAGCCTCCAACTGGGTTCCCTAGTAAGGAGAGCAGGAGCTGTCTCTGGCATGAATTCAGTGGCACGATCTCTGATCTTCTCTCCTTGGGGGTGGGTGCAGCCTTGCCAAGCCAAGGAGGAAGATCATGCAGCCAGCCCTGATGAGATTTGATTGGCTAGGGTCAGATAGAAGGGGAGGAGGTCTCCCCTATTAGTGGACTAGGGAAGGGGCATAGGGGAAACAAAGGGAGTGAGGGTGGGATTGAGAAGAGACAAGGGAGGAGTTTATTATTACAGTTTATTCACTTTGTATCCCACTGTAGCCCCCTCCCTTGTCCCCTCCCAATCTCACCTTCCTCCCTCTTCTTCTCCTATGTCCCTCCCCCAGTCCAGTGATAGGGGAAGTCCTCCTCCACTGCCATCTGACCCTAGTCTATCAGGTCTCATGAGGTCTGGCAGAAATGTCTTCCTCTGTGGCTTGGTAAGGCTGCTGCCCTTCAGGGGGAGGCGAACAAAAAAACCAACCACTGAGCTCATGTCAGAGACAGTCCCTGTTCCCCTTACTAGGGTAACCACTTGTATACTGAGCTGCCATGGGCTACATTTGTGCACGGGTTCTAGGTTATTTCCATACATTGTCCTTGTTTGGAGTGTCGGTCTCAGAAAAGAGCCCTGGGCCCAGATTTTTTGGTTCTGTTGCTCTCCTTGTGGAGCTCATGTCCCCTTCAGGTCTTTTCTATATCCCCCTAAACATTTTACCTGATCCTGTAATTTAACATTTTATTTTCTCAACAGAGTCTTTGGAAGAGGAAAATCTTTAGTTTTAATAAAGTAAAACTCACCACTTTTTTTAGAAGCCAGCCAGATTGTTCAGTGGGTAAAAGTTCTTGTCATGTAAGACTTGCTACCTGACTTTAACTCCTGGAATCCATGTAATAAAGTAGAAAATAACTAATTTTTTTTAAAAAGCAAAGTATTTGGGCTGTCACTTTCTCAAACAGAAATAAATTTTACAAGTATACTAAGAAAAAGGAAAATCTAATAAAGTAAAATATTCGTTATAATTACATTATATAATGTTTAAAAAAAAGTAAAATATCAAAATATTTTGTAGGAATGTTGTCTTAGTCACTTTTCTATTGCTGTGAAGAAACACCATAACCAAAGTAACTCTTATGAAAGAAAGCATTTAATTGGGAGCTTGCTTATAATTCAGAGGTTTAGTCCATTATAATTATGTCAGGGAGCATGGAAGCACATATATCATTGGAGCTGAGAGCTACATCCTGGTTCCCAGGCGGACAGAGAGAGAGAGAGATAGAGACAGAGACAGAGACAGACAGAGAAAGACAGAGAGAGAGAAATTGCCATAGCATGGGCTTTTGAAACCTCAAAGTCTCCAGTGACATGCTTCCTCCAACAAGGCCTCACCTTATAATTTTTCTAATCCTTTCAAATAATGTTACTCCCTGTTGACTAAGCATTCAATTTTATGAGCCAATGGAGGGTACTTCATTTTCAAAACTCCACAGATGTACATGTGGCTGGTAAAACTATAAAAATTCTCTTCTCAAATAGAGTTAGAGGGCACTTTCCAAGGCAAAGTGATATTATATTTCTTTATCATATCATATTTACACAGGTTCTTGCTTTATAAACACATGTGTTTCCTTTCTATAAAGCTGATGAAAAGAAAGGTTTTAAGAATAAGAACAGAATGTAAAATTACCAGCCCCAGAAAATATAAAAAGAAAAAATTTAGTAAGCATATAAATTACAAAAAATGAGCTGTTATGAAGAATGGCAACATAGGAAGAACATACAGACTCCCATCTACCCACACAAACAAGAGGCAAATGCCCAAAATATCAGAATCAACCTTCAAGGAGTTTAAAAACTGCTCAAAAAGTGCAATAATTTGAAAAAAAACTTTTTTCCCTTTAGGCTTCTAATGAAAGGTATTAATTTCAAATTAAAATGTTATAATTAGTAGTGAGATGGTTTCAGTCAATACATGATACATTATTATGACTATCTGTCTATACCCCATTTATTATTTTTTAATTTAATTATTTTTACTTTTATTAATTGCAGTTTGTTCACTTTGTATCCCCCCGTACCTCCCTCCCTCCTCCCCTCCCAATCTCACCCCCCTTTCTCCACATGTGTCCCTCTCACAGTCCACTGAAAGGAGAGGTCCTCCTCCCCTTCCCTCTGATCCTAGTCTATCAGGTCTCATCAGGAGTGGCTGCATCGTCTTCTTCTGTGGTCTGGTAAGGCTGCTCCCCCCTTGGGGGGAGGTGATCAAAGAGCAGGCCAATCAGTTCATGTCAGAGACAGTCCTTGTCCCCATTACTATGGAGACCACTTGGATACTGAACTGCCATAGGCTACCTCTGTGCAGGGGTTCCAGGACATCTCCATGAGAAGTCCTTGGCGCTGGAATATCAGTTTCAGAAAAACAAACAAACAAAAAAAAAACCCCATAAAAACAACAACAAAAAAAAAACCTGTGCCCAAACTTTTAGGATCTGTTGCTCTCCTTGTGGAGCTCCTGTCTTCTCCAGGTCTTACTATCTCCCACTTCTTTCATAAGATTCCCTGTACTCTGTGCAAAGTTTTACTATGAGTCCCAATATCTGCCTCATACCCTGCAGGGTAGATTCTTTCAGAAGCCCTCTGTGGTAGGCTCCTGTCCTGTTCCCTGTTTTCTCCCTCCTCCTATGTCCATTCTCTTTACCTTTCTGAATGGGGATTGAACATCTTAGCCAGAGTCCTCCTTCCTGATTAGCTTCCTTAGGTTTACAGATTTTAATATTTTTATCCTATATTATATGTCTAGTATACACTTATGTATGAATATATACCATGTGTGTCTTTCTGCTTCTGGGATACCTCACTCAGGATGATCTTTTCCAGTTCCCACCATTTACCTGCAAATTTCATGATTTCCTTATTTTTTTTTATTGCTGAGTAATATTCCATTGTGTAGATGTATCACAATTTCTGTATCCATTCCTCAACTGAGGGACATCTGGGCTGTTTCCATCTTCTGGCTATTACAAGTAAACCTGCTACAAACATGGTTGAGCAGATGTCCTTGTGGAATAACAAGGAACCCATAATTACTAAAACAATCCTCTATAGTAAAAGATCTTCTGGAGGTTTCTCTATCCCTGATCTCAAGCTGTACTATAGAGTAATAGTAATAAAAACTGCTTGATATTGACATAGAAACAGAATGGTGGATCAATGGATCCAAGTAGAAGACCCAGAAATAAACCCACATACTTATGGACACCTGATTTTTGACAAAGATTCCAAAACCATACAATGGAAAAAAGATAGCATCTTCAACAAATAGTGCTGGTCTAACTGGATGTCTACATGTAGAAAAATGCAAATAGATCCATACTTATCACCCTGAACAAAACTAAGGTCCATGTGGATCAAAGACCTCAACATAAAACCAGACACATTAAATCTGTTAAAAGAAAAAGTGGGGAAGAGCCTTGAATTCATTGGCACAGGAGACAACTTCCTGAACAGAATACCAACAGCACAGGCTCTAAGAGCAACAATCAATAAATGGGACCTCATGAAACGGAAAAGCTTCTGTAAAGCAAAGGACACTGGCATCAAAACAAAACAACTGCCTACAGATTGGACAAGAATCTTCACCAAACCTATACCTTACAGGGGGCTAATATCCAGTATATATAAAGAACTCAGGAAGTTAAACAGCAACAAATCAAGTAGTACAATTAAAAACTGGGGTACAGAGCTAAACAGAGAATTCTCAATAGAGCAATATCGAATGGCAGAGAAACACTTAAATAAATGTTGATTATCCTTAGTCATCAGGGAAATGCAAATCAAATGACCCTGAGATTTCACCTTATACTCATCAGAATGGCTAAGATGAATAACTCAAGTGACAATACATGCTGGAGATGATGTGGAGAAAGGGAATCCCTCCTCCCCTGCTGGTGGGAATGTAAACTTATACAACCACTTTGGAAATCAATCTGGTGCTATCTCAGACAATTAGGAATAACGCTTCCTCAAGATCCAGCTATACCACACCTAGGCATATAGCCAAAAGACGCTCAAGTATACAATTTGAAAAATATTAATGAAGAAAATCTGTTAAGAGAATTCTGGTGTCTTTTTATTCTCCTACTAATCATTCTCCTCCTGAGATTGGTAGTCACCATAAGGATGGTAGCTTTATGATGAAGAAAACAACAAAGACAAAATTCTAAAAATACTGGGGATATACTTAACTAGTTTGGCTCTATATTCTGAAGAGTTAGTTCAAGAACGTACAGTTCTTACATTTTTTGTAGCTTTCTCAAGACTGGGGAAAGTTTCTTAGATGTCATGCCCCCCAAAACTGTATTTAACAACAAAATACAAAGGAAGCTAGAGAAGGGAATAAGTTTAGGCAATAGAAAACTGTAGCCCCACAGGTAGTTCTGTTGTTTCCATACCTGCTGCTCTCATTGGAATATACTAAAGAAACCTGTTTTCGTTCCAAAACAACAAAACAAACAACAACAACAACAACAAAATCCCACAAGAAACAAAATATTGAAAAATATGAGGAGAAAATTGGGAAATAACGTATGTAGGAGGTATGTAAATAGTTTTAAAACTCATGTATATATGTGGGAGTCTAGAAGATCTGGCATGATATGCTTATTGGTACAATAGTGACATTCGTGGTATGTAGTTAAGTACCACTTCCTGCTAAGATAGGTTTAAAGGCCTGCTCTACAAGATGGAACACATGCTTAGCACTGTAAACTTGTCTAAGAATGTACAGCTTCAAATGTCATGAACCTTAAGAAAGAACTTATTGTTTTCCTTTTCCTCTACCCATTAAAAAATCTGTAGCCTTTTTACTGAAGTATACCATCTGCTTTACTGGTTCTTTGGGTTGAAGGTGGGAAGTTGACGAGATTTACTGGCTTCTATAATCCAATGTGACCTAATACTTCACTGGTTTTAAAATTACGCTAACTTCTATAACTGCTTGTCTTCCTTAACTTTAAAATGATGACGAATTTTATATGTCCTTTTGCTCCAGCATAGAGAACCCAGTATTTCTTCTTCAAAATGAAGCAAGCTCAACCCTAAAGGCATAATAGTGACACACATACTTTGGCAGTAACCAAAAGCTCTCTAATTAGACTTAAAACCTACTCAACAAGGAGACTGTGCTTGATACTAATAACCTAGCTAACTACTCAGTGCTAGTGAAGTCATGGTTATTGAGGGAGAATCTGCAACTAGTAATTTACTAACCAGCATAATACCTAACAACAATCTATAAACATTTGCCACCACCAATCAAGTAAACTTCTCTTTGCAACAGAGACCACTACAGAAAATGATGACCAATAAAAGTAAAGAATTGTGGAGCCAAGTTACAGTGGATACCCTTCTACAAAACACTTAAGGTTGAGTGAACATTGTAGAAGAGAAGACATAAAGACTGTTAAAAGCCAGAAGTACAAGGAATTTGCTGTAAGGTTGTGTTTTGTTGTCAGCAGCTATATACATAAGTCTCAACAACATAACTGTATAAGCTGTACAAGGGAAACACCAATGGACATGCCAAACTGGACTTTGAAAACCCTATGAGACTTCAGCCCTATACAAATGACTATAAGCAACTGAGGAACACTGGAAACAGGAGAGGTGCCAAAATAGTCAACACTGAAAACATAAAAACAGATAATATTATATGGTCTGAACAGGTTACATTTAGGAATATATATATGCATGTAATAACAATTAATAAAAAAGAGTACAACAATTTGAAATAAAGTGGGGATAGGTAAATGGTAGAGTTTTGAGGGAGGAAAGGAAAGGGAGAAATGTAATTATATTACAGTCTTAAAAATAAAATAATATAAAATGAGACAAGCAATGCAGGTAGACAGTCTTGAGAAATTTCAAGAGTATCTCATTTTGCTTTTATTCATGCCTGCTACAGCACTTGGGTTCTATTTTGTTTACTATCTTAGCACCAGCCAGCATCACTAACCTGTATTCTACATAGAATAAAGCTACAAAGCATTGGTTTAAAATTCTAATCAATTGTTTTAACCTTTTTTCTTTTATTAACTATTGTCTGGATATAACATAAAGGAAGATAAATATAGTAGTTGTAAATAGAAAGCAAATTCACAATATCATGGATGAAAATAAATAGCAAGTTGGCTTTGCTTTTTGATGAATATGACTGATGACATAAAACAATATAAAGGATAACATGACTTTATGCACATATATGATTATCTAAGCTACAAGATCAAAAATCTGAGTGTAAAGATAATTATGGATATTACAGACTAACTGCTCTTTAATCAAATGCTGTGTTTGTACTTAATTTTATTTCCTCCAGGGTTGCTAACCACCAAAGAAAAGAGCTTCTTGTGGGGCAGGGAGGAGATGACACTGTCATCAAAACAAAACGATTGGGAAAGAATCTTCACTAACCCTTTATCTGACAGAGGACTCATATCCAGTATAAATAAAGAACTAAAGAAGCTGAAAAGCAACAAACCAAGTAATCCCATTAAAAAATGGGGAACGGAGCTAAACAGAGAATTCTTGAAAGAGGAACATCGAATGGCAGAGAAACACTTAAAGAAATGCTCAGCCTCATTAGCCATTAGGGAAATGCAAATCAAAACGACCCTGAGATTTCACCTTACACCCATCAGAATGGCCAAGATGAAAAACTCAAGTGATAACACATGCTGGAGAGGTTGTGGAGAAAAGGAACCCTCCTCCATTGCTGGTGGGAATGTAAACTGGTTCAACCACTTTGGAAGTCAATCTGGTGCTTTCTCAGACAATTAGGAGTAGTGCTACCTCAAAACCCAGCTATACCACTCCTAGGTATATACCCAAAATTTGCTCAAGTACACAACAAGGACATTTGTTCAACCATGTTTGTAGCAGCTTTATTTGTAATAGCCAGAACTTGGAAACAACCCAGATGTCCATCAACAGAGGAATGGATACAGAAATTGTGGTATTTTTACACAATGGAATACTACTCAGCAATCAAAAACGAGGAAATCATTAAATTTGCAGGCAAGTGGTAGGATCTAGAAAATATCATTCTAAGTGAAGTATCCCAGAAGGAGAAAGACAAACATGGTATATACTCGCTTATATAGACCTACAAGATATGATAAACATAATGAAATCTACACACCTAAAGAAGATAATCAAGAAAGTGGACACGGGCGAAGATGATCAATCCTCATTTAGAAAGACAAATGGGATGTGCATTGAAGATATGACAGGAATCTACTGCAAAAGGCATCTGAAAGACTCTACCTAGCAGTGTTTCAAAGCAGACACTAAGACTCATAACCAAACCCTCGGCAGAGTGCAGGGAATCATATGAAAAAAGGGGAGTTAGTATGATATGGAAAGGATAGGAGCTCTACAAGGTCCAAATATATCCGGGCACAGGGTCTTTTCTGAGACTGACACTCAACCAAGGACCATCTATGGATATAACCTAGAACTTCTGCTCGGATGTGGCCCGTGGTAGCTCAGTAACCAAGTAGTTTTCTAAAGTAAGGGAACAAGGACTATTTCTAACAGGATCTCAAGGTCAGGCTTCTTGACTCCCCCCCCCCAGGGGAGGAGCAGTCCTGTTAGGTCACAGAGGAGGACTCTACAGCCAGCCCAGAAGATACCTGATAAAACAAGGTCAAATGAAAGGGGAGGAGGTCCTTCCCTATCAGTGGACTTGGAAAGGGCAGGGAGGAGACCAGGGAGGGAGTGTGGGGTTGGGGAGGCAATGAGGGAGCGGGATACAGCGGGGACACAGAGTTAACAAAATGTAACTAAAAAGAAAAATAAAATTAAAAAAAAGAAAAGAAATAGCAAGTTGACTTTGCTTTTTGATAAATATAAATCTGTAACCGATGACATAAAACTATATAAAGGATAACATGACTTTATACACACATATGATTATCTAAGCTACAAGATCAAAAATCTGAGTGTAAAGATAATTATAGATATTACAGACTAACTGTTCTTTAATCAAATGCTGTGTTTGTACTTAATTTTATTTCTTCCAGGGTTGCTAACCACCAAAGAAAAGAGCTTCTTGAGGGGCAGGGAGGAGATGAGGAGGGAAGATAGGATTGGGAGGGAATGAGAAAGGGGGCTACAAACTAAATAAACTGTAATTAATATAAAAAATAAAATTTTAATTAAAAAAAGAAAAGAGTTTCTTTAAAATTGATATGCACACAAATCACCTGGGATCTCTTGATCTTTTTTTTTTTTTTATAAAAGCCAAATCCACTAAAGTAAGCCTAGAATGGAGACTCCTAGATGTTATTTGTAAAAAACTCACAAGAAAAATTTAAACTTCTGTTGCTTGACCACATTTTGTTTAACAAAGCCATAGAGAGACTCCCTAACATGGGCCCAAGGAGGGATATAAAAAGCCCTGCTTTCATTATTGGTCAGGGAGGATGTAGAAAAAAAGAGAAGGCACTATAACTATTATTTAGAGGAATAATAGTTAGATAATCTGTAAACTTTTCAAAAAAGGCAGTGTTGATCAACAGCATTGATATAGATACATGTTTATAAAACTAAGTAATAGTTGAAAAAAGAGTGATAAAATAGTTTTATACATTTCATGGACATTTAAAATATTTTGTAAAATATTGTATTATATATTTATTATCAGTATAGATGTGGGTAGTTTATAATGTTCATGGAAATAATGCACACATTTTTATAAAAATATTTAACCCAGGAAATGAGAAGGGCTGAAGATGTAGTTCCCTCTTTAGTTATCAAATGTATGTTAACAACTGTTGTATCTGAATCATTTTTTACATGTTTTGTGCTTTTTGGTATGTTTGAAGTACTTTGTTGTTAATTTTTTTTTTTACTATCTAGGGTTTTCCTGCTTTTGATTTGGTTATACAACCCTCTTTGTGAAATGAATGACTGAGACCTTTTTCTTCTGTCTAGTCTTGTTCTGCTCCATAATATCAACAAATAAAAGGTGTCTCTCCTCCATTTAAGATATTGCTATATTTAGTTGCAATCTTTTTGTCCTAACTCTGTGGCCTCCATATATTGTCTTATCTTGATATAGGAATCTTAAATAGGAACTTTAAAAAGGTTTTCTGAATCCAACAGTGTTACCTGAGCATCCTGGGATCACTCCTAAATTACACTTCTCTAGAGAAATAAAAATTGATATTTCCTGTAATAGGATAGTTGTGTCAAACTCAAATACACATCTATCCAAATTTCTTCACTGGCTACATACAATATTCATTTATATTCACTGTAGGAAGATGGAAAATTCTTAGTAAGGTCTAGAATCATAGAATCCCCTGCACTTGAAGTTGAAATATATCAAAAGATAAAAATATGTAATTATCACTAAAAACCTTCCAAAAAGTCACATGAAAAGCTACTATTGCAGAAGTTTCTTGATGTCCATATATACTCACATAATGAGATATAATGTGTATTTTTATGTACATAGATAAAAATTCAAAGTAGTTACACTACAATGGGAAAACAATACTGTAGGTATTAGCATAAAAAAAGACTGGTCAATGGAATCAAATAGATGAAACAGATGTAAATCCACATATCCATAGACACCTGACTTTTTATAAAGAAGGCAGAATTCTACAATGAAAAAAAGACATCTTCAACAAATGGTGCTGTTCTACCTGTATGTCTGCATGTAAAAGAATGCAAATAGATCCATATCTATCACCCTGCACAAAACTCAAATCTAAGTGGATCAAACACCTCAACATAAAACCAGATACATTAAATCTAATGGAAAACAAAGTGGGGAAGGAACTTGAACTCATTGGCATAGGAGAAAACTTCCTGAACAGAATAGCAATAGTTCAGGCACTAACATCAACAAATAACAAATGGGACCTCATAAAACAGAAAAGTTTCTGCAAGGCAAAGGACACCGTCAGTAAGACAAAAGAAAAAGATCTTCACCAACCCTACATCTGACAGAGGGCTAATATACAAAATACATAAAGAAATCAAGATACTAGACATCAACACTCAAAATAACCCAAATAAAAAAAGGGATACAGAGCTAAACAGAGTTTTCAACTAAGGAACCTTTAATGGCCAAGAAGCACTTAAAGAAATGTTCAACATCCTTAGTCATCAAGGAAATGCTAATAAAAACAACTCTGAGATTCCATCTAACATCTGTCAGAATGGCTAAGATCAAAAACTGAAGTGGCAGCTCATGCTGGTGAGGATGTGGAGCAAGAGGAACACACTTCCATTGCTGGTGGGAGTGCAAACTTGTACAATTACTTTGGAAATCAATCTGGTATTTTCTCAGAAAACTGGGACTAGCTTTACCTCAAGACCAAGATGTGCCACTCCTGTGAATATACCAGAAAGATGCTCCACCATTCAAGGATATTTGCTCAACTATGTTCATAGCAGCTTTATTCATAATAGTCAGAAACTAGATACAACCCAGATGTCCCTCAACCAAAGAATGGAAAAACTACAACAACAACAACAACCCTGTGGTACATTTATTTACATAATGGGATAGTACTCCACTATTAAAAACAAAGACATCATGCAATTAGCAGGCAAATGAATGGAACTAGTAAATATCATCCTGAGTGAGGTAACCCAGACCTGGAAGGACATACATGGCGTGTACTCACTCAGAAGTGGATATTAGCCATCTACTACAGGATAACCATGCTACAACACACAGACCAAAAGAAACTAAGTAACAAGGAGGATACAAGGAAGGATGCTTGAAGCTCATTAAAAGAGGAAATAAAATAACCATCATAGACATCACAAGTAGAGGGAAAGAGGGAACTGGTTAAGAGAGGGGGTAGAGAGGGGAATGGGCAGCAGGGGTGGGGATCAGGTGTGGGGAGAGCAATAATGGGGGTAAGAGGGCTGGGAGAGAGAAGGGGAAATGGTGTTGGGACATCTCTGAGACAAGCTGGAGATCTGGGAAGGGGGAGGCTCCTAGGAAGATATGGGGGTGACCCTAGTTGTGACTCCAAGCAGCAGGGTATACTGAGACTAAAGTGGCCACATACTATCGCCAGGCAGGACTTCCAGTGGAGGGAGGGGACAACAAACCACCCCCAAAATTGATGATCCAAATTTGTCTCTAGAAGTGTAGGGATACAATCTCAAGTTGTACTACAGAGTAATAGTAATAAAAACTGCATGGTATTGGCATAAAAACAGAAAGGAGGATCAATGGAACCGCATAGAAGACCCAGAAATAAACCCACACACCTATGAATACTCGATTTTTGACAAAGAAGCCAAAACCATTCAATGGAAAAAGGACAGCATCTTCAACAAATGGTGCTGGACCAACTGGATGTCCACATGCAGAAAAATGAAAATAGATCCATATTTATCACTCTGCACAAAACTAAAGTCCAAGTGGGTCAAAGACCTCAACATAAGAGCAGATACTCTAAATCAGTTGGAAAAAAAAAGTGGGGAACAGCCTAGAACTAATTGGCACAGGAGACAACTTCCTGAACAAAACACCAACAGCACAGGCTCTAAGAGTAACAATCAATAAATGGGACCTCATGAAACTGAAAAGCTTCCGTAAAGCAAAGGACATTGCCATCAAAACAAAACGACTGCCTACAGATTGGGAAAGAATCTTCACTAACCCTTTATCTGACAGAGGACTAATATCGAGTATATACAAAGAACTAAAGAAGCTGAAAACCAGTAAACCAAGTAATCCAATTAAAAAATGGGGAACAGAGCTAAACAGAGAATTCTCGACAGAGGAATCCAATGGCAGAGAAGCACTTAAAGAAATGCTCATCCTAATTAGCCATCAGGGAAATGCAAATCAAAACGACCCTGAGATTTCACCTTACACCCATCAGAATGGCCAAGATGAAAAACTCAAGGGACAACACATGCTGGAGAGGTTGTGGAGAAAGGGGAACCCTCCTCCATTTCTCGTGGGAATGTAAACTGGTACAACTACTCTGGAAATCTATCTGGCGCTTTCTAAGACAATTAGGGATAGTGCTTCCTCAAGACCCAGCTATACCACTGCTAGGTATATACCCAAAGTTTGCTCAAGTACACAAAAGGGATATTTGCTCAACTATGTTTATAGCAGCTTTATTTGTAATAGCCAGAACCTGGAAACAACCCAGATGTCCATCAATGGAGGAATGGGTACAGAAATTGTGGTATTTTTACACAATGGAATACTACTCAGCAATCAAAAAGGAGGAAATCATGAAATTTCCAGGCAAATGGTGGGATCTAGAAAAGATCATCCTGAGTGAAATATCCCAGAAGGAGAAAGACAAACACGGTATATACTCACTTATATAGACCTATAAGATGTGATAAACATAATGAAATCTGTACTCCTAAAAAAAGATAATCAAGAGAGCGGACATGGGGTAAGATGATCAATCCTTGTTTAGAAAAACAGATGGGATGTGCATTGAACATATGACAGGAGTCCACTGAGCACATTTGAAAGACTCTAACTAGCAGTGTTTTCAAAGCAAAGACTCATGACCAAACCTTTGGCAGAGAACAGGGAATCATAAGAAGTAAGGGGAGTTAGTCTGATGGGGAAAGAATAGGAGCTCCACAAGGACCAAATATATCTGGGCACAGGGTCTTTTCTGAGACTGACATTCAACCAAGGAGCATGTATGGATATGGCCTGGAGCCTCTGCTCAGATGTAGCTCAGTAACCAATTGGTTTCCCATGGTGAGGGGAACAGGGACTATTTCTGGCAGGAACTCAATGACTGGCTCTTTGGCCTCCCCAACCCCCAAGGGAGGAGCAGTCCTGTTGGGCCACAGAGGAGAGCTTTGCAGCCAGTCCTGAGGATACCTGATGAAATAGGATCGGATGAATGGGGAGTGAGTCCCCCTTATCAGTGGACTTGGATGGGGGCGCGGTGGGAATGGGGGAGGGAGGGAGGGACTGGGAGTGGATGAGGGATCGGGACACGGCTGGGATACAGAGTTGGTGAAGTGTGACTGATAAGAAAAAAATAAAAAAATCAAAAAAAAGTGTAGGGATAAAGATGAAGCAGAGATTAAGAAAATGTCCAAGGAATGCCTGGCCCAGCCTGAGACCCATCCCATAGAAGAGAGACAACCCCTGACACTATTAATGATTCTTTGCTATGCTTTTAGTCAGGAGCCTATCATTAACTGTCATCTGAGAGCCTTCATCCAGCAAATAATGAAAACAGATGCAGAATGCCACAGCCAAACATTAGGTAGAACTTAGGAAGTCTTATGGAAGAGTTAAAGGAAGGATGGAGGGAACTGGAGGGGTCAAGGACACTGAAAGAAGACCTACATAGCCAACTAAACTTTGCCCCATGGAGATTCATAGAGATTGAACCACCAACCAAAGAACATCCATGGACTTGACATAAGCTCCCTACACATACGAAGCTCATAGACTGATTGTTCCTCACGTAGGTCCCCTGACAATTGGAGCTGTCTCTGACTTGGACTCTGTTACCTCCCTCTAGATCCTGTTTCCCTAGCAGGGCTTCCTTGTGTTGCCTCAGTGAAAGAGGCAAGATGAGACTTAGTCCTGTTACATACAACTTAATGTGCCAGGGTGGGTTGGTACAGGATGGGTATGAGTATGTGGGAAGTGGGTGGAAGGTTGTAACTGGGAGGAGAGTAGGTAGTAGGAATGTAAGGGGATGTAAAAATGAACAAATATATATATTAAGGAAAAGAAAGGAGAGCACAGATGGGGATAAAAGGAGGGAAGAAGAAGGGAAGAATAGAGGGGGAGGGAAGAAAAGAGAAGAAAAGGAAGGGGAAGAGAAGAAAGAAAAGAAAGGGGAGAAGAAGAAAGGTGAGGAGAGGAGAAGCATGGACAGAAAAGGAGAGGTTGGAGAAGAGAGTAGGGGAGAGGAGAGGAATGGAGAGGAGGAGACAGGAGGGAACGGAGGGGAGAGAACAGAAAGAGAAAGAGAGAAAAAGTCTCTCTTCACGAATTAACTAGAAAATAGCCATTTATAAGACAGAAGGAAGGCCCTTACTAGACATTAAATCTACCAGAAATTTGATCTTGAACTTTCGAGCTTCTATAGCAGTGATTCTCAAACTATGGGTTGTGACCCCCATAGGGGGTCCAACAACAATTTCACAGGGGTCTAAAACACATATATTGACATTTTGATCCATAACAATAGCAAAATTACTATGAAGTAGTAGCAAAAGTAATTTTATGATCAGGGACACCACAACACGAGGAATTGTATTAAAGAACCATTAAATTTGGAAACCAGTGATCTAGAAGAGTGAAAAGGAAATCTTCATTGTTTACTGTAATTTTTAAGCAGCCTGAGATTCCATGAATCCCATAATTGCAGTACTAGGGTTGTTTGAGTATTATTCAGTCACCAGCTCCAATGCTCCGTACCTTTTGCCAGCAGTCTTCAATATGACCTTCACATATCTTCTGGCTGCTTCCTATCATTTTGTCTGTAAAGCTTCTATTATCTTTCAATTGTTGACCTAAGAACTTATTTCCTATAAGGAATTTCCAGACTCATGGAGACTTTGTTAGTTACTTCTCCTTGTATGTTTACATACAATTCATTTGTCAAAGAATTGATCACTAAGCATTGTAAACAAATTTATATACATCTGTTTCTCAAGAGAACCTAAGAACCTTATAAGCAAAAGGGATGTATTCAATCTTCTGTATCCTGAGCACTTGACAAAGAAAATTAACAGACACACACACACACACACACACACACACACACACACACCAATTTTCAAAATGTCTGAAACCAGAAAAACAACCCCCAAATTAAAACAAAACAAAACAAAACAAAACAAAAAAAAACTACACCAAATAGAACAAAGCTGGAGGCATCAATTACATGACTTCTGGGCATATATCCAAAAGACGCTCAACCACACAAGTACATTTCTATGTCCGCAGCAGCTTTATTCATAATAACCAGAATATGGAAATAACTTAGATGTCCTTCAACTGAAGAATGGATACAGAAATTGTGGTATATTCACTCAGCTATTTTTTATTGATTTATTATTTATTGAAATTTATTCACTTTGTATCTCCACTCAAGCCCCCTCCCACATCTTCTTCCATTCCCACCCTCCCTCCCTCTTCTCTCCCATGCCCCTCTACTAGTCCACTGAGGGAGAGGAAATCATGAAATTTGCAGGCAAATGGAAAGAGATCATCCTGAGTGAGGTATCCCAGAAGCAAAAAGACACACATGGTATATATTCACTTATAAATGGATATTTAGCCATATAACATAGGATAAACATACTAAAATCTACAGACTTAAAGAAGATAAGCAACAAGGAGGACCCTAGGAAAGATGCTTAATCTCATTCAGAAGGGAAAACAGCAAAGACACTTGAAATGGTAGAAGAGAGGGAACAGGACTGGAACCTACCACAGACATTTTCTTTTTTTTTTCCCCCTGGGTCGGATTCTTTATTTTTTTTTTATTTTTATTTTTTTCTTTTTTTTTATTTTTTTCTTCTTAGTTACATTTTGTTAACTCTGTGTCCCAGCTGTATCCCGCTCCCTCATTCCCTCCCCAACCCCACACTCCCTCCCTGGTCTCCTCCCTGCCCCTTTCCAAGTCCACTGATAGGGGAGGACCTCCTCCCCTTTCATCTGACCCTGTTTTATCAGGTATCTTCAGGGCTGGCTGCAAAGTCCTCCTCTGTGGCCTAACAGACTGCTCCTCCCTGGGGGGGGGGGCAAAACAGCCTGCCCTTGAAATCCTGTTAGAAATAGTCCGTATTCCCCTTACTTTGGAAAACTACTTGGTTACTGAGCTACCATGGGCCACATCCGAGCAGAAGTTCTAGGTTATATCCATAGATGGTCCTTGGTTGAGTGTCAGTCTCAGAAAAGACCCTGTGCCCAGATATGTTTGGTCCTTGTAGAGCTCCTATCCTTTCCACATCATACTAACTTCCCTTCTTTCATATGATTCCCTGCACTCTGCCGAGGGTTTGGTTATGAGTCTTAGTGTCTGCTTTGAAACACTGCTAGGTAGAGTCTTTCAGATGCCTTTTGTGGTAGACTCCTGTCATAAGTTCAATGCACATCCCATTTGTCTTTCTAAATGAGGATTAATCACCTTCACCTGTGTCCACTTTCTTGATTATCTTCTTTAGGTGTGTAGATTTCATTATGTTTATCAT
>NW_026590715.1:431461-483496 GCF_907164565.1 Psammomys obesus | reverse complement strand
CAACCATGTTTGTAGCAGCTTTATTTGTAATAGCCAGAAGCTGGAAACAACCCAGATGCCCCTCAACTGAAGAATGGATGCAGAAACTGTGGTACATCTATACAATGGAGTATTACTCAGCAATGAAAAATAAGGAAATCATGAAATTGGCAGGTAAATGGTGGGACCTGGAAAGGATCATCCTGAGTGAGTTGTCCCAGAAGCAAAAGACACGGGTGGTATATACTCACTCATATAAACATACAACCTAGAATAAACCCACTAAAATCTGTACATCTAAACAAACTAAGCAAAAGAGAGGACCCTAACTAAAATGTTCTATCCCCATCCTGAAAGGCAAAGAGGATGGACATCAGAAGAAAACGAAAATAGGAAACAACCTCGGAACCTGCTACAGAGGGCCTCTGAAAGCCAGAAGAAAACAAGAAACAACCTTGGAACCTGCCACAGAGGGCCTCTGAAAGCCTCTGCAGTATAGACTGTCAAAGCAGATGCTGAGCCTGATGGCCAACTGATGGGCAGAGTGAATGGAATTTTATGTAAGAAGTGGGAAATAGTAAGAGCTGGAGGGGATGGGAACTCCACAAGGAGAGCAACAGAACAAGATAATTTGAACACAGGGAACTTCCCAGAGACTCATACTCCAACCAAGGACTATTTGTGGAGATAACCTAGAACCCCTGCACAGATGTAGCCCATGGCAGTTCAGTGTCCAACTGGGTTACATAGTAATGGAAAGAGGGACTGCCTCTGACATAATATGATTGGCCTGCTCTTTTATCACCTCCCACTGAGGGGGGAGCAGCCTTACCCGGCCACAGAAGAGGACAGTGCAGCCACTTTTGATGAGAATTGATAGACTAAGATCAGAAAGGAGAGGAGAACCTCCCCTATCAGTGGACTTGGGGAGTGGCATGCATGCAGAAAGGGGGCGGAGGGTGGGATCAGTAGGGGAGGAGGGAGGAGCTTATGGGGGGATACAAAATGAATAAAGTGTAATTAATAAAATAAAAAAATGCAAAAAAACCCTACTAGATGAAGATGTGGAACTATTCCACAAAATTCATCTGGTAAAGGATTTTTATTACACCCCCCCCAAATCATAGATATCAAAGGCAAACTTATCTGTGACAATGAGTGCTTAATTATGACAAAAACATTTCATAAAAATAAAGGTGCCAAGATGTACAGATCCTTCTGACAGTTCTGTAAAGCATCACAAGTTATAGATAAGACTCTATTTCCACTTGCTCTAATAGTAAAACAAAAGACAATAAAGTTATAATCAAATAAGTAGCGTTTTAAAGAAACCATAATGTTTCTGCACATCAAGGGAAAAACTCATTGGTGGATTAAAGTAGCAACTTAATGAGAGAAAATACAATAATTGTAGTATAATACGCATCTCAAAGAGTTAATATCCAGACTATGAAAGAAACTCAGAGTAACATAAAAAAATAAGGCAAAACCATAAAAATTATGATTTAAAATTTAGTAATAGCCTAACCATACAGTGTCAAAAGAAGACATACATACTTATGAGAATTTAAATGAACCTAGAATACATTATGCCACATGAATAAGACAGGTGCATAAGAGCAGTGACTTTGTGGTCAAACTCAAACAGCAAATCTAAAATAGTTGATCTTATAGACTCCACAGTAAAATAAGAGTTGTAGAGAATAAAAAGAGTAGAGCGATATGGGCAAGTGATTGAACAATTGGTAGAAATTTATCCTAGAATGGAAAATTCTGCTGTTCTATTATGTGGTATGGTTACTATACTTAACCATAATACATGGTCACCTTCAAAGTAGATACAAGAATATTTTAGATACACCACACAGAAATGACATATGCTAGAGGTGACAGAGATGCTAATTGCTGACATACAGGGCTTGAGCTCTCCTGTAAGCACCTCTGAGACATTGCCCCAGTCACAAATGCTTAAAATGGGAAATACTGTGACATTGTATATGTGTAAAACTGTGTAATTGGAAAATCAATGTATACTAACAGAAAATCAGTGGTAGTACAGGTATCAGTAAGGAGGATTCAGTGGGAGGAAAAGACTATGAATGAAAGTAAAGATGTGTTTGATATCGATAGACATGTTCCTTATATTAATCATGATGTCTTCATTGATTTATTGTATGTAATAATTGTAATGTATAAATATATGTGGCTCACTGTTTATCAATTATACTTTCTTTAAGCTGTTTTTTATGTCTCCTTTGCAATAATATTTTTTGAGCACATTGAGGGCTTCACCATCACAGTATTTGACTAAATCCCATGAGTTCATGCTTCTCCAAATACAATTAATTGACCAAAGTGGTTTAGAAGTCCTTACTGGAGGACCTAAGTAATCCTAGAAAGTGAATCTAGAAATATTTCCCAATAGATATGACAATTATTTTAAAATATAGGAAACAAACAAGGAATGGAAATCATAACATGGTAAGAAGAAACTTAAGAAAGAGAGCCAGCCACACATAAAATGAAACACATGAGAATTTTTCTTTTTTTAACATTTTTTATTTTTATTTTTATTATTAGTTACATTTTATTAACTCTGTATCCCAGCTATATCCCTCTCCCTCATTCCCTCCCAATCCCACCCTCCCTTCCTCATCTCCTCCCTGCCCCTTTCCAAGTCCACTGATTGAGAAGGACCTCCTCCCATTTCATCTGACCCTGTTTTATCAGGTATCTTCAGGACTGGCTGCAAAGTCCTCCTCTGTGGCCTAGCAGGACTGCTTCTCCCTTGGGGGTGGGGAGGTCAAAGAGCCTGCCATTGAGTTCCTGTCAGAAATAGTCCCTGTTCCACCTACTATGGGAAACCAATTGGTTACTGAGCTACCACGGGATTCATCCGAGGAGAGGTTCTAGGTTATATCCATGCATGGTCCTTGGTAGAGTGTCAGTCTCATAAAAGACCCCTGTGCCCAGATATATTTGGTCCTTGTGGAGCTCCTATCCTTTCCAAGTCATACTAACTCCCCCTTCTTTCATATGATTCCCTGCACTCTACCGAAGGTTTGGTTATGAGTCTTAGTATCTGCTTTGATACACTGCTAGATAGAGTCTTTCTGAGGCCCCCTGCAGTAGGCTCCTGTCCTGTTATTTTCTCCTACATCCAACGCACCTCCCATTTGTCTTTCTAAGTGAGGATTGATTGTCTTACCCCCTGTCCTCTTTCTTGTTTATCTTCTTTAAGTGTGTAGATTTCATTATGTTTATCATATCTTATAGGTCTATATAAGTGAGTATATACCATGTGTGTCTTTCTCCTTCTGGGATACTTCACTCAGAGTGATCTTTTCTAAATCCCACCATTTGCCTGCAAATTTCATGATTTCCTCGTTTTTGATTGTTGAGTAGTATTACATTGTGTAAAAATATCACAATTTCTGTATCTATTCCTCCGTTGATGGACATCAGGGTTGTTTCCAGGTTCTGGCTATTAAAAATAAAGCTGCTACAAACATGGTTGAGCAAGTATCACTTTTGTGTACTTGAGCAAAGTTTGAGTATATACCTAGCAGTGGTATAGCTGGGTCTTGAGGAAGCACTATTCCTAATTGTCTGAGAAAGCTCCAGATTGACTTCCTCATTTGACCAAATGTTTTGAGTTTTTCTAGAGTTCAATGATATTAGGAAACTAAAGAATTTCAAGATATTTCTTAATAATTTGTATTTTGAATACTGATTCAAATACAATAAGTTTGTTTTTAAGCCAAACCACCTTGGCTTAGGTATCAGATGCAGTGCCTGATAATCATCGGGCTTGAAAACACCTGAGCATTGGCTCTTAATTGTAAGCTCAACTATTACCCTGATTCATGCCAAGCCAAGCATATTCACATTAGTAATGTCTAAGAGGTTAATTCTCAAGACAGAGAGGTCCTATTGTACCTTCCACTTCCCCATGGGAATATTTGTTTTCATATTTATTATTGAAAAAATTATTTATTTATTCACTTTACATCACTCTCATAGCCTCTTCCATCCTCTCTTCCCAGTCCCACTCTTTCTCTCTCTTCCCCTACTCCTCAAAAAAGGGAAGACCCCCTCAACACCCATCCCAGTTCACTAAGCTGCATCAGAACTGAGCTAGTCTTCTTTCCCTGAGGCCTGGCCAGGCAGCCCTGCCAAGGTGAAGTGATAAAAAAGCTGGAAACAGAGTCCACGTTAGCTTACTCTTACCCACATAAATCCTTAGCTGTCCATCTGCTACATCTTTGTAGGGTGCCTAGGTCCAGTCATTGCATGGTCCTTGGTTGATGCTTCAGTCTCAGTAAACCCCTCTGGTCCCTGGTCAGTTGGCTTATTATTTTATTTTATGAATGAAAAAAGCAAGGAACGTGAGTCCTAAATCAGTGGTATATGTGTGTGTGTGTGTTTGTGTGTGTGTTTTTTTAATTAAACAGTGAGAAAATAAAGTATAAAATGGGGTGGGATTCAGATCAATGAGCTCAAAGTTACTTATCAGTCTTGCAAACAGAATCTTAATTTAAATTTCCTGATTCTCACCTTTCTCGTCTTTAGGAATAAATGCTTAATGTGTTTTTTTTTTGTTTTTGTTTTGTTTTTAAGTGCTAGAAAGACTACTCAGACACTGGCAACTAAAATGTTTAGGAGCAAGTTCAGTAATGCTTAGCTAGCATTAGTAATAATAACATAGTAATAATTTTCTCATTCCTACATAAATAATGACAGTGACTTTCTTAAATCTCTACTTATATGTAAAAATAAGACATAGCTATTACTATTGGCCATGTCATTACCCTTTAGCTGGTCCATATTCTCTAACTATAAAGCTTCTGTTTTCAACTGTGGTCCATAAACCCATAAAAGGAAGCTTGCAGTAAATGATTGTGTTTCAGTTAGTTCATTAGACCCCTTACTTTATATGCAAAATTTTCTGTGACCTTATCATCCTAAGTGTGTGTGTGTTTCTGTGTAGTTGAAGAAGAAAGTAAGAAAGCATGCCTATGAAAACAGAAGAGCACACCAGTTTTAGGGTAAGGAAAGTACTTCTGACAGAGCAACTTCTGTGTTGAAAAAAATGACAGAAAGCATTACTCTGCAAGGAAGATTGGGTACTCACAGTAGGGACTGAGATTCTAGGCACAAAATGAATAAAAAGGAAGGCTTGCTATTTAGGGAAAAGTTTAATGAGCTTTAGAGAAAAAGAAATGGGGGGGCAGTGCTACAGCTGTTTAACAAAGTGTCATGAGGATTTATATCTTGCCATACTTGGTAAATCATTGGAATATAGGAGAGAATAAATAGGTCTGACAGCTTGTCATTTGTAATTAAACCCACCATATTAATTAATACAGAAACTAACAAAAATGCTAACTCTGAAAGGGGCCAATATTAAATGACATGTCCAATGAACTTAGTTGTACCTGTAGGAAGAGGAGAATATAAGATGAAAATCCTTAAGGTCTTCCAGAAAACTCCATACAATTACCTTAATCTCAGGAGATAAGTCTCAAGGCCAACCTATAAAATACCCTTCTACTGTCACTTTTCTAAGCCAGTATAATTTCTAACTGCTTTCTAAATCCTTATCCTTACATACACAGATAACTGTAGCCTCAACCCTGATCAAAGAAGTTTCTTTTTGCAGCAGATGGAGACAATTACAGAAAGCCACAACTTGTCAAAGTACCAATATCATCTTACCATGGGGTGCTCAAACCCAGTTGACATATCTACAACACAACAAATAGAGCCAGAGGACCAGGATTTTTTGTGTGAGGGTTTGTCTTCTATCTAGAATAGGGAAGCTGCATCCATGAAATGTCAACAAATGACTTCCTAAATAAGACCTGAACAATAACAATAGCAGATGACATCCCAACATGGATGGGAGAAATCTCACAAGCCCTCAACCATAGATGAAGAGCTACAGGCAATCAATGGCTTATAAGAGAGGTGGGCAGAATTAGTCTTCTCCAGGGATAATTTCCCTATGACAGGCTGTGCAGTCACACGTGGTGAACTCTAAACACAGAAGCAACCATAAATGTGTGTATGTATATCAGGCTGTGTGTGTGTATATCCATGTGTGTATACCTATGTATGTGTGTATGTATGTGTATATATATATATATATATATATACATATATATATATGTAGAGATAGATAGATAGATAGATAGATAGATAGATAGATAGATAGATAGAGCTATATATGTAACAATAATAAAGAAGAGGCCATACATTTGGGAGGTGGAGGACATGGAAGGAGTTGAACAGTGAGAGGAAAGGGTAGGGATGATGTAAATACAGCAGTCATATAAGAAATTCTCAAAAAATAAAATAAATTAAAAATGAAGTCTCAAGACCAACCTACAAGCTTAATATGAGTCTCTGGGGACATAAGCCTATACTCTCCATTTTGGGAAAGTAAAAGTAAATGATATTAAATAAAAGTTACTCCACAAATATTCAACAATAACTTACTTGTATCATACATGGATCTAGGCAATGGAGATACAGCAGGGAAAAAAAGTATCGACCTCATAGGAGTAATATTTTCATCAGAAAATAGACAATATATAAGAAATAAGAAGGTATATATACATATATTTACACACATATATATATATATGTTTATAGGTCTAGAGTTTATATATGTATATCTTTACATAGGTCATATTAATATCTGAAAGATGCTTTTCTCCTTATCCTGATTTTATTCCTGTATGTATATACATATAAGTGTGAGTTTATCAATATGCAAATATGCTTATCAATGAACTGTTAAAATCTAGAGACATGAATGAAGATAGGAAATGAATTCATGGAATTATTTTGAGAAAGGATGATTCCTAAAAGAAGATCAAGAACAAGGTAATGTGCAGGACTAACTATTCTTGGCATATTTAAGGAACACATAAAGGGCATATGTGGCTGGACCAACTGATTAATAATAACCATAGTAAAATATCACCAAGAGTAAGGATGTGAGTTTTACTTTGAGTGATCACACTGTTGCACTGTACTACAGTAAGGACAGAACAAGAAAACTACTGTTATGAAATAATTGTACTCTGGGAGTGCCATGTCCTTTACCATCTTTGAAATAAGAACAGCCGTGATTACTTTTTTATTTTTTGTTTTCAAGACAGAGTTTCTCTGTGTAGCCTTGGCTGTCCTCGATTCACTCTGCATAACAGACTGGCAGAGATCTGCCTGCCTGTGCCTCCTCAATACTTGCATTATTTTTACAAGTCTTAGCACAAGACTGGGCCCACTAACACTCCCTCATGGAAGGATATATGAGAAGTTAACAATTGCTGAGGCTATTCTTTTTCAGTGTTACAGCTTTCTTTACATCATCTATGTTCCATAAGCCCAGTAAAGTCATTGATACACCAGACTGCTCTTAGATGGAATCATCTCTTTCTTCTACTGGTGCTTCCCTGTCTTGAATAGATATCTGTTCACATCTCCCCAGGAAAAGTTAACAAAAACATAGGAAATAATTTTAGTAATCCAAATTAGAAATAATCACGTCTAGATTGTAGCAATGAAAAAAGGACTTTTCATAAGTTTTCATAAACTTTTCAAAACACAATGTTTTGTTTAGATAGGGTCTCACATATGCCAACCTAGCCTTGATCTCTATATGTAACTGTAGATGACCTTGAACTCATGATCCTCCTGCCTCTACTTGGATTTAAGGTATACAGCAACATACTAATCTAAAGACAGTGGATATACATTGAGGGGTTTGATTATTTCATATTACATGGAACAGAAAAACCAAAACTTACTCCAAGGTTTTTAAGAGTGAAAAACTAGATTAGCATTGCCATGTTCTAACAAAAGAAGATTGTGTAAGAAATGTATTTGACAAAGAACTGAAGAAAGCTAGGAACAGGAACGTTGGCATTCACCTGGGAAGAGCACACCTGTGTGCTCAAATGGTCAGCCCTGGAAACATACATACAAGTAACATCATATGGCTGAGCGGGTTGTATTTATATCTAAGATAACTACAAATAAAATAAATACAATTAAAGCAAAAGATGCCATGAGCTTGAGAAAAGGAAAAAAGTGTACATGGAAGGCATTGGAGAGAGGAAAGGGAAAGGAGGAAATGAGGTAATTATATTACAATTTAAAAAATAAAATTATAACAAAAACTTATTTGCAGAGTAAGGGTATTATATACCTATATTCAGCAGCTGAAACAGTGAGTTTCAATAATGTGACTAATGTCTTCTTAAAATTACTGTCCTGGAGCTGAAGAGCTAATTCAGCCTATAAATGTTTGTCATGAAGCATGAGGTCCTGAGTTTGATCCGTAATAGTCACATGAAAACTGTAATCCCAGAACTGTGGAGCTAGCATCTAGAGGATCCCTAGGACATGCTGGCCAGCCAGTCTAGCAAAATTTGAACTGAAAAGCTGAATTCAATGAGAGTCCTCATCTCAAAAACAATAGAGCAAAGAGCAATTAAAGAAAACACCTCATTGGACCTCTGGCCTATACACACATGCATATACATGCATGGATCCATGTACATATATGCAAGTAAATGCATGAGCATACACAGACACATATGTTGTCTTTTTTTATCCCAAATATAGGATATGCGACTGATTAGAGAAGATGAATTATCCAATGTCAACCTGAGAGATTTCACAAAGACAGCCATTGAAAAGGGATGGATGTAGAAAAGAGTTCAAAATATACAAAAGTATATATTAGAGAAAAGTATACATGGCACAGGAGTTTTCTAAAAGAAATTCTTCACATATAAAAATAACGATATAGTCAATAAGTATTATCTACTAGTAATATTTAGTTATTTAAAAATATGGAATATCCAGAAAATCATCTACATGTACAGAAAATGCACATTAAAATAACAAGAACATGAAACAATAATAAAAAATTTTATTTCACAAGGAAATTTTAGATGAATATAAAATGATATTTCAACCCATATTTTAATAAGACAATAAAAATAATAGTTAATTATTATTTTTAAAGAGTTAAGTTTGGCCATGCAATTCATATTAGATAATTTATAAAATATTTTCTGAATTAAATAATTTGATGAAATCCAGGGACTTATGAGTTTTAGAAAAACCAATGCATAAAATTAAATGCTCACAAAAGGGTATATATTTTATGAAGGAAAATTTAATATGAAAATGAGAAATTTTGAGAAGTACAAAAATAACATGGAGCTAAATCAGTATTAAGAAGATTCTAGGATACTATGGAATAAAAATGTTTAAGAGAAAGACATTTTTATTTCCGAGAGTGACTGTGAGATAAACACATAACATTGATAGCACAAAAGAATTATCAGCAGAGTAAACAATTACAGTTTTTTTTATGGTGTTGGCTTTGTGAAAGAGAATTATGTATCAAGAGATTTTCTTGGGTAGTAATATATGAAGGAAACTGCTGATTGTTCTTACGAAAATATACAATTCCTATGGAAATCAAAGAAAGTTTAAAAGAACACTTTAGGGATTAATTGCAGTTAATGCAATGATGACTGATACTCATTTAAAATATTTTCTTGCCATGAGCTTAGAAAATAGTCATACACGATGGTGATTTATAAACATAAGAATTTATTCTACTGAGATTGCTTGCTTGTAGTGTTTGATATAAATGTTAGATTGAATCATTTTCTGTAGAATATTGTTAAATGCAATATAATTGTCAATTTAATGTGTAAATCATTACTGTTAAGCAGGAAGGGTTTTAAAACCAAGATATACTTTCAACTGAAATAAGTTGAGTGATTATACATACTGTGCTAGTTGTATTTCAAGTAATAAACACTAAAGGTGATATAGAATAAAGAGATTGATCCATAGAAGAAATAAACTATTAAGTTTGTTTCTGTCAGTGTAAATCACATTTAAAAATATATTTTAGAGGAGATCCAAGATGGCTGCACCAGGAGGACACTGTGTTGGAGGAGCAGGACAGCAGTGACTACACAGTGACCAAGAGACCAAACTCTGGGCCCTAAAAGAGCAGCAATTGTGTTTCCCAGGTGAAAGGAAACCCCACGGTGTGGGAATCAATGTGGTTCAGGTCACCCAGCTAAAACCCAGAAGAGTTCCTGGTGAAAGGAAATCAATGAAACAGCTCAATCTAAAGATAGAATTGGAAAAATTAAAGAAAACACAAAGGAAAAAATGATGGAAAGGAAGAACTTAGGGAAGAAATCAGGAACTAAAGAGGTAAGCAAAACCAATAGACTACAATAGATGGAAGAAAGAATCTCAGGTGAGGAAGACACAATGGAAGAAATCGATGTATCCACCAAAGAAAATAATAAATCTAAAAAATTCCTGACACAGAGCATCTGAGAAATCCAAGAAAACATGAAAGGACAAAACCTAAGAATAATAGGAACAGAGGAAAAAGAAGATTCCCTCCTCCAAGGCCAAGAAAATATTTTCAACAAAATCATAAAAGAAAATTTTCCCAAATTAATGGAAAGGCCTATAAGAATACAAGAGGCCTACAGAACACCTAATAAATTAGACCAGAAAAGAAAAACCTCCTGCCACATAATAATCAAAATAGTAATACCAAGAATAAAGGAAAATACTAAAAGCTGCAAGGGAAAAAGGCTAAGTAACATATAATGGCAAACCCATCAGAATCACACCTGACTTCTCAACAGAGACTATGAAAGCCAGAAAGGCCAGGAAGATACCATGCAGACCCTAAGAGAAGTCAGATGTCAGTTCAGGCTACTATCCACAGCAAAACTCTCAGTCATCACAGATGGAGAAAACGAGATATTCAATGACAAAAACAAATTTAAACAATACCTACAAACAAATACAGTGTTACAGAAGATAATAGAAGGAAAAATACAATCCAGAAAAGCTAAGTACATTCAGAAAAACACAGGAAATAAATAACCTCACCATCGCAAAACAAAAAGAAGCCAAACATGCAAACACACGACCAACAGCAAAATCAAAGCATCTAACAGCCATTTGTCATTAATCTCCCTCAACATCAATGGACTCAATCTCCAATAAAAGAACACAAGACTAATAAAATGGATACATAAACAAGACCCAACAATCTGTTGCATACAAGAAACACACTTAAGTCACAAAGATAGACATTACCTGAGAGTAAAGGGCTGGAAGACAGTTTTCCAAGCAAATGGATCCAAGATGAAAGCATGAGTATTCTAATATATAATAAAATTGATTTTCAACCAAAATTAAGCAAAAGAGATGGGGAAGGTCATTTCATACTCATCAAAGGAAAATTCCACCAAGAAGACATCACAATTCTGAACATCTATGCCCCAAAATACAAGGGTGCCCACATTTGTAAAAGAAACATTAATAAAACTGAAAAAAACACATAGATCCCCACACATTAATAGTGGAAGACTTCAACACCTCAGTCTCAACAAAGGACAGGTCAACAAAAGAGAAATTAAAGAAAAAAATGTCTCTGACAGAAGTCATGAATTGAATGGACCTAACACTAATAGATATATTCAGAACCTTTCACCAAAACACAAAATAATTTACCTTTTGCTCAGCACTTCATGGAACCTTCTCCAAAATATACCATATACTCAGTCACAAAGTGAGCCTCAACAGATACAGGAAGACTGAAATAATCCCTTGTATGCTTTCTGACCACCATGGACCAAAGCTGAACCCCAACATCAACAGACATAGGAAAAAGCCTACACACTCGTGGAAATGAAACAACTTGCTACTCAATGACAGCTGGGTCACAGGAGATATAAGAAAGAAATTAAAGACTAACTAGAATTCAATGAAAATGAAGGCACAACATACCCAAAGAAAACAATGTTAAGAGGAAAAGTCATAGCACTGTGCCTTCAAAAATAAATTTGAAACATCTCATAGAAACAACTTAAAGAGTCACCTGAATTCCCTAGGGAAAAAAAGAAGCAGACATACCCAAGAGGAGTAGAGGGCTGGAAAAATAAAAATAAAATAAAAATAAACAGAGCCAGATAATTTCAGCACAGAATTCTACCACACCTTGAAAGAAGAGCTAGCATCAATAATTTTCAAACTATTCCACAAAATAGAAACAGAAGGAACATTCCCAAACTCATTCTCTGAAGCCACAGACACCTTGATACCTAAACTTCACAAAGACCCAATGAAGAAAGAGAATTTCAGGCCAATCTCCCTTATAAATATTGATTCAAAAATACTTAATAAGATACACACAAATCAAACCCAAGATCACATATCACATAAAATATCATTCACCATGTCCACGTAGGCTTCATTCCAGGTATGCAGGGGTGGTTCAATATACTGAAATCCATCAATGTAATCTACCATATGAACAAACGGAAAGAGAAAGACCACATGATAATCTCCTTAGATTCTGCAACAGCATTTGATAAAATTCAGCATTCATTTATATTTAAAGTCCTGGAGAGATCAGGGATACAAGGCACTTACCTAAACATAGTAAAGACAATATACAGCAAACCTAAAGCCAACATCAAACTAAACAGAGAGAAACTTAAATCAATCCCACTGAAATCAGGGACAAGACAAGGCTGCCCACTCTCTCCATATCTCTTCAACATAGTACTTGAAGTCCTAGCCAGAGCAATAAGACAACTAAAGGAAATCAAGGAGATTCAGTTCAGAAAGGAAGAGGTCAATTATTACTCTTTACAGACTGATATGATAGTATACACGAGTGACCTCAAAAATTGTACCAGGGAATTCCCCTCCTGATAAACACCTTCATCCAAGTGGCTGGATACAAAATCTACTAAAAAAAAAAAAAAAACATCAGTAGCTCTCCTGTATACAAATGATAAATTGGCTGAGAAAGAAATTAGAGAAACAACACCCTTCACAATAGCCCAAAAGACATGAAGTACCTTGGTATAACTCTAACCAAGCAAGTCAAAGACATGTATGAAAAAAACTTTCAGTCTCTGAAAAAAGAAATAGAAGAAGAAATAAGAAGATGGAAATATCTCCCATGCTCATTGCTTGGCAGGATGAACATAGTAAAAAATGGCCATCTTACCAAAAGCAATCCACAGATACAATACAATCCCATCAAATTACCAAGACAATTCTTTGCAGACCTTGAAAGAAAAAATTTCAGCTTCATATGGAATACCAAGAAACCCCGAATCTAGGAACCTGCCACAGAGGGCCTCTGAAAGGCTCTGCCCTGCAGACTATCAAAGCAGATGCTGAGACATATGGCCAACTCTTGGGCAGAGTGCATGGAATCATATGAAAGGAGTGGGAAATAGTAAGATCTGGAGAGGACAGAAACTCCACAAGGAGAGCAACAGAACCAGAAAATTTGAACACAGGGGTCTTTCCAGAGACTCATACTCCAACCAAGTACCAGGCATGGAGATAACCTAGAACCCCTGCATAGATGTAGCCCATGGCAGTTTAGTGTCCAAATGGGTTCCATAGTAATGGGAAGAGGGACTGCCTCTGACATAAACTGATTGGCTTGATCTTTGAACACCTCCCCCTGAGGGAAGAGCAGCCTTACCAGGCCACAGAAAATGACAATGCGGCCACTCCTGATGAGATCTTAGAGACTAAGATCAGAAGGAAGTAGAGAGGGACTTCCCCTATCAGTGGACTTGGGGAGGAGCATTTGTGAAGAAGGGGGAGGAAAGGTGGGACTAGGAGGGGAAGAGCGTGGGGTTTATGGGGGGGATACAAAGTGAATAAAGTGTAACTAATAAAGAAAAAAGAAAAAAAAAAAAAAGAAACCCAGAATCTCTAAAACAATACAATAAAAGATCTTCTGCAGGTTTCTCCATCCCTGATATCAAGCTGTACTGTAGAACAAGAGTAATAAGAACTGCATGGCACTGGCATAGAAAGAGAATGGTTAATCAATGGTATCAAATAGAAGATCCAGAAATAAACCCACACTCTTATGGACACCTGATTTTTGACAAAGATGCCAAAACCATACAATGGATAAAAGATAGCCTCTTCATCAAATGATGTTGGTCTAACTTGATGTCTACATGTAGAAAAATGCAAATAGATATGTACTTATCACTCTGCACAAAACTAAAATCTAAGTGGACCAAAGACCTTAATATAAAACCTGGCACACTAAACCTGTTAGGAAAAAAAAAAGTGGGCAATAGCCTTGAACTCATTGGCACAGCACACAACTTTCTGAACAGAACACCAACAGCACAGGCTCTAAGATCAACAATCAACAAATGGGACCTAATAAAACTGAAAACCTTCTGTAAAACAAAGGACACTCTCATCAGAACAAAAGCACAGACTACAGATTGGGAAAGAATCTTCACCAACCCTATATCCAACAGAGTGCTAATATCCAGAATATATGAAGAAATTAAGTTAAACAGCAAGAAATCAAGTAATCCAATTTAAAAATGGCTATAGAGCTAAACAGAGAATTCTCAATAGAGGAACACCGAATGGCAGAGAAACACTGAAAAAATGTTCAACATCCTTTGTCATCAGGGTAATGCAAATCAAAACGACCCTGAGATTTTACCTTACACCTATCAGAATGGCTAAGATCAAAAACTCAAGTGACAATACATGCTGGAGAGGATGTGGAGAAAGAGGACCCCTCCTCCATTGCTGATGGGAATGTAAAATTGTACAACTACTTTGAAAATCAATCTGGTGCTTTCTCAGACAATTAGGAATAGCGCTTCCTCAAGATCCAGCTATACCGCTCCTAGGCATGTATCCAAAGGATGCTCAAGTATACAACCAGGACATTTGCTTAACCATGTTCATAGCAGCTTTATTTGTAATAGCCAGAATCTGGAAACAACCCAGATGTCCCTCAATGTAGGAATGGATACAGAAATTGTGGTACTTTTACACAATGGAATACTATTCAGAAATTAAAAACAAGGAAATCATGAAATTTGCAGGCAAATGGTGGGATCTAGAAAAGATCATCCTAAGTGAGATATCCCAGAAGCAGAAAGATACTCACGGTATATACTCACTTATAAGTGGATATTAGATATATAATATAGTATTATCTTACTAAAATCTGTACTCCTAAGGAAGTTAATCAGGAAGGAGGATTCTGGATAAGATGCTCAATCTTCATTCAGAAAAGCTAACGGGATGGACATTGAAGAAGGAGAGAACAGGGAACATGATAGGAACCTACCGCAGAGGGTCTCTGAAAGACTCTACCTAGCAGAGTATCAAAACATATGCTGAAACTCATAGTCAAACTTTGGACAGAGTGCAGGGAATCTTATAAATAAGAGAGAGATAGAAAGACCAGGAGGGAACAGGAGCTCCACAAGGAGAGCAACAGGATCAAAAAAAAAAAAAATCGGGCACAGGTTTATTTTGTGAAACTGATTCTCCAACCAAGGACCATGCATGGAGATAACCTAGAACTCCTGCACAGATGTAGCCCTTGGCAGCTCCAAGAAAGTTCTCCAGTAATAGGAACATGTTTCTGACATGATCTCATGGGCTGTCTCTTTGATCACCTCTGCCTGAGGGGAGAGTAGCCTTACCAGTCCATAGAAGAAGACAATGAAGCCAGTCCTGATGAGACCTGGGAGATTAATTAGGGTCAGATGGAAGGGAAAGAGGACCTCTCCTATCATTGGGGATAGGGGCATAGGACAAGAAGAGGGAGGTAGGGTGGGATTGGGAGGGGAGGAGGCTACAGCTGGGATACAAAGTGAATAAAATGTAATTGCTAGAAATATAATAAAAATTAAAAAATATATTTTTATGAGCCAGGTTTGTGGTGCAGTCCTGTAATCCCAACACTCAGGGAGGGAGATGCAGGCTGATATCTGTGAGCTTGAGGCCAGCCTAGTCTACAAAGTGAGTTCAGGACAGTCGTGGCTACAGAGAGAAACACTGTCTCAAAAAAACAAAACAAAATGTAAAACAATTATCTCTGACTTCTTTGCAATCTGCAATAAACAACAAAAAAATATTTGCCATATGAGAAGCCTAACCATCAATGTTTGAACCCTCATTGAATGTATGCACATGAAGCCCCACACATTTGTAATCCTAGAATACCTACAGAGAGATGGAAAGTGAGAATCATGCAGGAGCTCATGGTAAAGGGAGCCCAGAATACACCTGGTAGTCAAAACAGCAAAACAACCCTGCTACAAAAGGCATAAGGAGTGGTTGTACAATTTTACATTCCCACCAGCAATAGAGGAGGGTTCCCCTTTCTCCACATCCTCTCCAGCATGTGTTGTCACTCGAGTTTTTCATCTTGGCCATTCTGATGGGTGTAAGGTGAAATCTCAGAGTCGTTTTGATTTGCATTTCCCTGATGGCTAAGGATATTGAGCATTTCTTTAAGTATTTCGCTGCCATTCTATATTCCTCTACAGAGAATTCTGTTTAGGTCTGTACTCCATTTTTTAATTGGATTACTTGGTTTGTTGCTTTTCAGCTTCTTTAGTTCTTTATATATACTGGATATTAGCCCTCTGTCAGATAAAGGGTTGGTGATGATTCTTTCCCAATCTGTAAGCAGTCGTTTTGTTTTGATGACGGTGTCCTTTGCTTTACAGAAGCTTTTCATTTTCATGAGGTCCCATTGTTGCTCTTAGAGCCTGTGCTGTTGGTGTTCTGTTCAAGAATTTGTCTCCTGTACCAATGAGTTCTAGGGTCTTCCCCACTTTTTGTTCTAACCGATTTAATGTGCCTGGTTTTATGTTCAGGTCTTTGATCCACATGGACCTTAGTTTTGTGCAGGGTGATAAGTATGGATCTATTTTCATTTTTCTACATGTAGACATCCAGTTAGACCAGCACCATTTGTTGAAGATGTTATCTTTTATTCCATTGTAGGGTTTTGGCATCTTTGTCAAAGATCATGTGTGCTTTCTCAGACAACTAGGAATAGTGCTTCCTCAAGATCCAGCCATACCACTCCTAGGCATATATCTAAAAGAGGCTCAAGTACACAATAAGGACGTTTGCTCAACCATGTTTGTAGCAGCTTTATTTGTAATAGCCAGAAGCTGGAAACAGCCCAGATGCCCCTGAACTGAAGAATGGATGCAGAAATTTTGGTACATCTACACAATGGACTATTACTCAGCAATGAAAAATAAGGAAATCATGAAATTTGCAGGTAAATGGTGGGACCTGGAAAGGATCACCTTGAGTGAGCTGTCCCAGAAGTAGAAAGACATACAGCGTATATACTCACTCATATAAACATGTAATATAGGATATACCTACTAAAATCTGTACTCTAAAGAAACTAATCAAGAGAGAGGACTGTGATTAAAATGCTCAATCCCCATCCTGAAAGGCAAAGAGGAAGGACATGAGAAGAAAATGAAAACAGGAAACAAGCTAGAAACCCACCATGGAGGGCCTCTGAACGGCTCTGCCCTGCAGACTATAAAAGCACATGCTGAGACTTAGTGCCAACTCTTGGGCAGTGTGCATGGAATCTTATGTAAGAAGTGGGAAATAGTAAGATCTGGAGAGGACAGGAATTCCATAAGTAGAGAAAAAAAAAACAGAAAATTGAACACAGGGGTCTTTCCAGAGACTCATACTCCAACCACATACCATGCATAGAGATAACCTAGATCCCCTGCACAGATGTAATCCATGGCAGTTTAGTGTCCAAGTGGGTTCCATAGTAATGGGAAGAGGGACTGCCTCTGACATAATCTGATTGGCCTGCTCTTTGATCACCTCTGCCTGAGGGGAGAGCAGCTTTACCAGGCCACAGAAGATGATAATGCAGCCACTCCTTGTGATCTGATAAACTAAGATCAGAAGGAAGGAGAGGTGGACCTTCCCTATCAGTTGACTTGGGGAGGGGCATGCGTGAAGAAGGGGGTGGGAGGGTTTATGGGGGGATACAAAGTGAATAAAGTGTAATTAATTAAAAAATCTATTAAATAAAAAAGGCAGAAAGAGAGAATCACGGTCTGTACATAGACCCCTGACTTCTACATATATGCCTTGCCATGTCCATATGTACCATGACACCTTCCAACACAAATGATGATACTTATGCATAAATCTAAATCAAAACATCAGAAAAGAGGACCTGGAAATGACAACTGTACAATGATTCTTTTTTAAGATGTGTTTCTAGCTTGCAATTTGGGGAGAAATGGCTTATTCAGCTTACACATCCAGATTACACCTGCCCTGAGGAGAGTCAGGGTAGGAACTCAAAGAAGAACTCAGAAAGAAATTGTGGAGTAATGTTGCTTACTAACTGACTAAATGGCACATTTAGTTTTCTTTTTAATTAATTTATTTTTTTATTAGTTACAATTTGTTCATTTCATATCCCAGCTGTAGACCTCTATCTCATCCCCTCCCAAACCCACCCTTCCTCCCTCTCCTCTTCCCATGCCTGTCCCCCAGTCCATTTATAATGGAAGTCCTCCTCCCTTTCAGTCTTTCCCAGGCTATCAGGTCTCATGAGGACTGTCTTCATTGTCTTCTTCTGTGGCCTGGTAAGACTGTTCCCCACCCCCACCAGGGGGATGTGATCATAAAGCCAGCCACTGAATTCATGTCAGAGACAGCCCATATTCCCCTTACTTAGGAACCCACTTGGATACTGAGCTGTCATGGGCTAACTATGTGCAGAGGTTCTAGGTTATCTTCATCCATGGTCCTTGGTTGGTGTATCAGTCTCAGAAAAGACCACTGGGCCCAGATTTCTTGTTTCTGTTTTTCTCTTTGTGGAGCTTCTATCCCCTTCAGGACTTTCTATCTCCACCTTCTTTCACAAGATTCCCTGCCTTCTGCCCAAAGTTTGGCCACTAGCCTCAACATCTGCTGTGATACACTGCTGGGTAGAATCTTTCAGAGACCCTCTGTGGTACAACTCCTCTCCTGTTTCCTGTTTTCTCCCTCTTCTGATGTCCAACCCATTACCTTTCTGAGTTAAGACTGATCATCTTACCTTAGGTAATCCTTCTTGTTTAGCTTCTTTAGGTTACATATTTTAGCATGTTTATCTTATATGTCCAATACTCACTTCTAAGTGAGTATATATCATGTGTGTCTGCTTCTGGGTTATCTCACACAAGATGATCTTTTCTATATCCCACCATTTGCCTGCAAATTTCATTATTTCCTTGTTTGTAACTGCTGAGTAGTATTCCATTGTGTAAATGTACCACAATTTCTGTATCCATTCCTCAGTTGAGGGGCATCTGGGTTGTTTCCAGCTTCTGGTTATTATGAATAAACTGCTACAAACATGGTGGAGCAAATGTCCTGTGCACTTGAGCATATTTTGTGGATATGTTCAAGAGTGGTACAGCTGGATCTTGATGAAAAACTACTCATAATTTTCTGAGAAACTGCCACATTGATTTTCAAAGTGCTTGTACAAGTTTACATTCCCACCAGCAATGGAGGAGTGTTCCCCATTTTACACATCCTCTCTAGCATGTATTGTCACTTGAGTTTTTGATCTTAGCCATTTTGATGGGTGTAAGGTCAAATCTCAGGGTCGTTTTGATTTGCACTTCCCTGATAACTAAGGATGTTGAGCATTTCTTTAAGTGATTCTCTGCCATTTAATGTTCCTCTATAGAGAATTCTCTGTTTAGCTTTGTACTCCATTTTTAAAAATTGGATTACTCGATTTGTTGCTTCTTAACTTCTTGAGTTCTTTATATATTCTAGATATTAGCCCTCTGTCAGATAGAGGGTTAATGAGGATACTTTCCCAGTCTGTAGGCTCTCGTTTTGTTCTAATGATGGTGTCCTTTGTTTTAGAGAAGCTTTCCAGCTTCATGAGGTACCCTTTATTGACCGTTGATTGTAGAGCCTGTGCTGTTGGTGTTTTGTTCAGGGCTCTTCCTCAATTTTCCTTCTAACAGATTAAATGTGTCTGGTTTTATGTTGAGGTCTTTGATCCACTTGGACTTTAGTTTTATGTAGGGTGATAAATATGGATCTATTTGCATTTTTCTACATGTAGGCATCCAATTAGACCAGCACCACTTGTTGAAGATGCTGTCCTTTTTCCATTGTGTAGTTTTGGATTCTTTGTCAAAAATCAATTATCTGTAGGTGTGTGGGTTTATTTCTGGATACCATTGATCAACCATTCTGTTTCTTTAGCAGTACCATGCAGTTTTTATTACTATTGCTTTCTAGTACAGCTTGAGATAAGGATGGAGATACCTCCAGAAGATCTGTTGTTGTACAGGATTGTTTTAGAAATTCTGGGTTTTTTGTTTTTCCATATGAAGTTGAGAATTTTTCTTTCAAGGTCTGTAAAGAATTGAGTTGGTATTTTGATTGGAATTACATTGAATCTGTAGATTACTTTTGGCAGAATGACCATTTTCACTTTGTTAATCCTACTGCTCCATGATCATGGGAGAGCTTTCCATCTTCTGGTATCTTCTTCAAATTCTTTCTTAAGAGACTTGAAGGTTTTTTTTTTTTTTTTAAACAGGTCTTTCACTTGTTTGGTTAGAGTCACAACAAGGTACTTTATTTTATTTATGACTGTTGTGAAGGGTGTAGTTTCCCTAATTTCTATCCTGCTCCTTTAGTCTTTCATATACAGGAGGGCTACTGATTTTTTGGAGTAAATTTTGTATCTAGCCACTTTGCTGAAAGTGTTTATTAGCTAAAGGAGTTCTCTGGTTTAATTTTTGGGGTCACTCATGTATATTATCCTATCATCTACAAACAGGGATACTTTTACTGCTTTTTTTTCTGATTTGTATCCCCTTGAACTACTTTAGCTGTCTTATTGCTCTACTAAGGACTTCAAGTACTATGTTGAAGAGGTATGGAGAGAGTGGGCAGCCTTGTCTTGTCCCTGATTTCATTCAGATTGATTTCAGTTTCTTTCTTTTAAGTTTGATGTTGGTTTTAGGTTTGCTGTATATTGTCTTTACTATGTTTAGGTATGTGCCTTGTATCCCTGATCTCTCTAAGACTTTAATTATGAACAAGTCTTGGATTTTTTCAAATGTTTTTTTTTTTTGGGGGGGGGCATCTAAAGATATGATGATGTGTTTTTTCTGCTTCAGTTTGTTTATATGGTGGATTGCATTAATGGATTTGTATGTATTGAAGCATCCTGGCATGCCTGCCATGAAGCCTACTTGGTCATGGTGGATGATATCTTCTATGTGTTGTTGGATTTGGTTTGCAAGTATTTTATTGGGTATTTTTTGCACTAATGTTCATAAGAGAGATAGGCCCAAAGTTCTCTTTTTTGTTGGGTCTTTGTGTGGTTTAGGTGACAAGGTGACTGTGGCCTCATAGAATGAGTTTGGTAATGTTCTTTCTGTTTCTATTTTGTGGAATAGTTTGAAGAGAATTGGAGTTAGCCCTTCTTTGAAGATCTGGTAGAATTTTGCACTGAAATCATCTGGCCCTGGGCTTGTTTTGGAAGGGAGACTTTTGATGACTGCTTCTATTTTGTTGGGGATATAGAACTATTTAATCTATTTACCTGATCTTTATAATTTTTGGTAAATGGAATCTATCAAGAAAATTGTCCATTTAATTTAGAGTGTCAAATTTTGTGCATATAGACTTTTGAAGTAAAATCTAATGATTGTTTGGATTTCCTCAGTGTTTGTCATTATACCCCCTTTTTTGTTTCTGATTTTGCTGATTTGGATAGTTTCTCTCTGCCTTTTAATTATTTTGGCTAAGGGTTTGTCTATCTTGTTGATTTTCTCAAAGAATCAGCATTTGGTTTTATTGATTCTTTGAATTGTTTTCTTTGTTTCTAAGTCATTGATTTCATCTCATTTTACTTTTTTTATTTTTATTAATTACAGTTTATTCACTTTGAATCCCCCCTTTATCTCCCTCTCTCCTTCCCTCCCAATTCCATTCTCCCTCTTTCTTCCCACCCATGCCCTACTCCCAGTCCACTGATAGGGGAGGTATTCTTAGTTGGATTATTTCCAACAGTCTACTACTCTTCAGTGTGTCTGCTTCTTTTTTTTCCCCTAGGGTTTTTAGTTGTCCTGTTATGTTGCCTGTATAAGATGTCTCAAACTTTTTTCTAGAGACACTTAGTGCTATGAACTTTCCTCTTTGCACTGCTTTCAATGAGTCCCATAAATTTGTGTAAGTTTTGCCTTCATTTTCATTGAATTTTAGGAAGTCTCTAATTTACATTTTCATTTCTTCCCTGACCAAGCTGTTATTGAGTAGAGAGTTGTTTAGTTTCCATATAACAAATAACAAATAACAAAAAGTCAGCTTTTTTGTTATTTCTGTTGCTGTTGAGGTTTAGTTTTAGGCCATGGTGGTCTGACAGTATACAAAGGATTATTTCAGTCTTCTTGTATGTGTTGAGGCTTGCTTTCTGCCTGACTATACAGTCAGTTTTAGAAAAGGTTCCATGAGGTGCTGAAAAGAAGGTATATTCTTTTGAATTTGGATGAAAAGTTCTGTAGCCCATTATTAGCTTCATATGATTTAGGACCTCTGTAAGTGTCATTATTTCCCTATTTAGCTTCTGTCTGGATGATCTATCCCTTGGTGAGAGTGGAGTTTTGAAGTCTCCAACTATTAAGGTGTTGGGATTGATGGATGATTTAAGCTTTAATAATGATCCATTTACAAATACAGGTGCTTTTATATTTGGGGCATAGATATTCAGGATTGTAATGTCCTCCTGGAGGATTTTTCCATTGATGAGACTGAAGTGCCCTTCCTCATCTTTTTTGATTAATTTTTGCTGAAAGTCTATTTTATTAGGTATTAAGAAAGGTACCCTAGCATGTTTTCTATATCTGTTTGCTTGAAAAACATTTTTCCAGCCCTTTACTCTTAGGTGGTGTTTATCTTTGTTGCAGAGGTGTGTTTCTTGGATGCAGCAGAATGTTGGATCCTGTTTCTGCAACCATTCTGTTAGTCTGGGTCTTTTTTGTTGGAGACTTGAGACCATTGATGTTGATAGATAATAGTGACCACTAAATGTTAGTTCCTTTTATTATGGATTTGGTGTTGTTTCTGTGTTTCTATGCTTGTTTTCTTTTAATTTTTGTCTTGAAGTTATCTGCATCCTGTGTTTTCTTGGGTGTAGTTGATTTTGTTTGATAGGAGTTTTCCTTCCAGTATTTTCTGTATGGCTGGGTTGCTGTGTAGATATTGTTTAAGTTTAGTTTTGTCATGGAATATTTTTTCTCCATTTATGTTGATTGAAAACTTTGTTGGGTATAGTAGTCTGGTTTGGCATCTGTGGTCTATTAGAGTCTGCATGACATCTGCTCAGGCCTTCCTGGCTTTCATAGTTTCTGTTGAGAAGTCTGGTGTGATTCTGATAGGTCTACCTTTATATGTTACTTGACCTTTGGCCTTGCTGCTTTTAATATTTTTTCTTTGTTCTGTAGATTTATTGTTTTGACTATTATGTAATGTGAAGGGTTTCTTTTCTGGTCTAGTCTATTTGGTGTTCTGTATGCCTCTTGTATGTTTATGGACATCTCTTTCTTTAATTAGGGAATTTTTTCTTCTCTGTTTTTCGTGAAAATATTTTCTAGATCTTGGAGCCTGGAATCTTCTTTTGCATCTATTCCTATTATTCATAATTTTGACTTTTTATGGCTTCCTTGATTTCTTGGATGTTTTGTGTTTGGAAGGTTTCCAATTTTACTTTTTCTTTGAGACATGTATCTGTTTCTGCAATTGTATCCTCAGCACCTGAGATTTTCTATTTCATATATTGTATTTTGTTGGTGATTATTACCCTTGTTTTTCCTGATCTTTTATCTAAGTTTTCCAGCTCCAGATTTTTTTTGCTGTTTTATTGATTCTATTTCTGGTTTCATGTCTTGCACCATTTCCTTTATGTGTTTGAATGTGGATTCCTGTCTTTCCATGATGTCCTCTATTTTTTGTTTGTTTCCTCTCTATATATCTCCACTTGTGCCTCTATTTGTTTGGTTATATTTGCCTGTATTTTTTGAGAGCTTTGTTCATTTCATCCTTTTGTTTATTTATTAATTTTTTTTTAGTTTTTCCAAATGTTTAATTTCAATGCAAAAAGTTTTCTTACAAACATTTATTAAAGTCTTATAATCTGTCAGATGGATGACACAAAGGATAAGATCAAAATGATGTATGAGCTAGTACACCATACAAAATTAACCACATGGGTTCTTAACTCCCATGCACTTTTGTGAAAAGAAATATGTGCTGTTTTTAATGTTGAAGAAAAATATTCAAATATAGTCAGGATCCCAGATGTAGCTTACACCAGATAGTGGTTCAAGAATTTACTTATGTGTGTTTGAAGTCCCAAGTTGTGAATGGGCTGGTCAGGCCTTAGCTAACTGCACCCACTCAGTGGCCATCACTGGACTTCTCAGGTATCCAGCTATATTCAATATGAAATAAAAAATATCCCAAGCCTTACTCCAAAATATAGGCTCTGACTCAGAAGTATGATTCTAACATTCTCTTTAAATAAGACAATTCGGGGAGGTGATCAAGCGTGAAACACAGTAACACTTATTTTGGCAAGATAGCAACTAAAAGTACAAGGTATTTTATCGAAATTAAAAGGCATTAAAGAATAAACATAACATTGGGGTAGGGGAAACAGCAAACACAAGAAACTTCTTGAAATTATAATTTAAGGGTAAAAGCTGAAAAATTATGCTGTTTTAGCTAGATATTAAGTGTACCTTTTTTTCATTTCTCCCAAATAAAATCAGAGTTTACGATTTCATCACACCTCAAAGCTTCTCTCTCAGTACAAAGCAACCATTAAACACACACAAAATACTTATTTGTTAATAATTTCCCTGGCTCGTCCAATGTGCAATGCACATGACTCCAAAGACTACAATTTGGGATGAGTGTACACAAACTGAAAAACCACAACTCCAAGTTTCAAAACTTGTTCTTAAAAACCATAGGACACAAAGGTCATTTTTACTTCTCATGAGGATATCACACTATCATTTAATCATCTTCTTTGGAAAGACAAGAATTATCATTTGCCAATGTGAACTAATTAGGACTAGAGATATAACTTTTAGAATGCTTCATTTCTTTTTTTTTAAAAACAAATCAGTAAGTTTTATTGTTCCAAAAGACACCCCAAATCAAACTTATAATTCAGGATCTTGTTTCTGGAGCAGGGTTAACTTAGCTCTTATTCATCAGCCTGCTGCAGTTCCTTTTTCAGACACATAGATACCATGCAAAAACTTTCTGATATCCTTGTTTTTAACTGTTGTGGCTTGCTGAATCAAAGTCGCTGAATTTGAGACAAGTTCAATATCATTTCCTTCAAGGATTAATTCATCCTTCTGGGCTTGAGAGACAGAACAAGCAACACCTGTCCTCATTCGAACCCTGCTGATGTATTTTTCACCCAAGAAATTTCAGATTTCAACCAAAGACCCATTCTCCTGGATAACGACGTTGATGGGGAAGTGAGCATACACAGACCTCATCTTGTAGCGGAAGCCCAGTAACACCCTTGATCATGTTCTGAACATGACTGCAGATGGTTCTGACAGCGGCCAGTTCCTTTCTGTTACCCCACCATTTGTCAGCCTGGAGCCTCTTCTTTTTCTTTCCGAGAAGACTCAGCTCTACATTGATGTGATTGAAGTCCTTCCGTAGGGTTCCCCTGGGGCCCTTCACAATGACTGTGTGCCCCTTCAGAGAGATGTCGACATTTTCTGGGATGTCGACTGTCTGATTGCTGAGAATGGTCTTCATTCTCGCAGTAGATGGGGCAAAGACGCTTCATTTCTTAATGGCTGAGTAAGGTCATTACAATTGTTTGCATTCTGCAAGCTTCAGCACCCAACAATCTACCAGGCTCAAGGATCTTAAGTTAAATGATGTAACATCCTGAAAGTAGCCAATTACTTCAGTATAAGCCATTTAAAGCCCAAAATCTGAAGAATGACCAAAATCAAATCTTTATTTTTTATAAATGTGATCCAAATGTGTCCATCACTAGTTCTTCCAAAAGAAACACGCTATAAATAACCAAACTACAACTGCTCACTGATAAGTACGATGTCCCTAGATGTCTCATGGGGCTTAATTATAGACCACTCACAGTAATAGCTTTTTAGTTATCGATGTTAAGCCATTTTAGCTCTTGCACATACATGTTTCACTTCTGGCTGATAATGGAGGAAATTTTGCAGCATTACACTGTTAAGCTAAGTTGCATCCATCCTTTTAAATGTCATAAATATCAATGCCATCATCCTTGTTGTCAGACTTCACAGTTTCAACTTTTGGTACACTAGGCAATCTTCGAATATACCACCCCAATATTTTCATCTTCATCTTCTTCCTCACCACCAGAAGATTCTTCCTCTGCTTTCTTCAACCATTTAATAAATGGTTCTGCTTTGACATGAATCTCTTTGGTGAGTTCTTTTGAGACATATTTCTTAGAGACCTTTTCTGACCAGCTGATGATGACCTCCTCTTCTAAAAGGTCTACATCATACATTTCCTTCAAGATATGTGGACTCTTGGAGATCAGCTGAGTCTGAGGCATTGCTATCACACACTCCAGACCATGAAGAAGAAGGTACTGCTGAGCCTTTTTGTTGTTATGACAAAACCTTAGGAAATGGCGCCTGTATTTCTTATCTTCTCATTAAAGAGAACTTCAATCAAAACAAGAGGACCCATGGCTTTTACATCAGTCTTTCTGCCTCAGCCACAATTTCTGTATCAGATGAATCAATAATGCCTTCTTCTTTCTTTTTCTTAACAAAATCAAACAGGATGTTGACACGCTCTTCTATAGTTCTTTCCAAATCATCACAGAGTTTCAGACCTTTTGCATGGTCACTGATTTCATCAATTCTATGCCTCTGAGCTTCCTAAGTTGTATCCTCTCCCCAATCATCATCATCGTCTTCTTCCATAGCATGTGGAGAAAGACTAATTTCATTTAGTGATGGAGGTGGTGCTTTCTCACTGCTGGATACGGAACCATTTTCCTTGTCCTTACCCTTTTTATTTTTTCTTTTCCTTTTCTTTCTTTCCTGTACCACTGTCACTATTCTCAGATGGGTTTTTGAGAATGAATGTACAGAGTTTATTTTATGTGTCAAGCATGCCTAGGTACCCACAGGCTTTACAAGAATTACCTAATGTTTGCTAATTTGGATTAACATGCAGATCTGTTTCAGGATTCTCACACTAAGGACAGAGAACAAAATTTTTAATGAATCCATCCAACATGTCTTGCAGCTTATTTTCCTCATGAGATCCATTGACAATGGACCATTCTTAACATCAAACTGGGTCTTGTGCTCCCAGCTTACAACCAAAATATTTGGTGGGATACATTGGAGGCTGATTAAGTGCCTTTGCAACATCAACCATGTTGACTATAACTGTTTGATTCCATTTCCTTTGCCCTCAACCTTAGCAATCAAATGGGGCATCTTGTAATGATAGAACTGGTCTGACATGCTGCTGTTGACGTTGACAGATATTTTGGCTTACTAGTGACTTTATCAATAAAATGAACAGATTTTTTATTGCAACTTTTTGGTATCTTCTGTCTGGAGAAGAAGGGATGACATAAACGACTGCAAGAGTTCTCGGTCTCTGACGTGAAAAAATTTTTGCCGCTGAGGCTGTAAGCTTCTTTCTTGTATGCTATGTTTCAGTAATACAGGTACCAATGGTTGCACAACTCATTTTCATCGAATAAAGACACAAACCCAACACGGCTTGCTCGGGACTGGAAGGAAGAGGTGCTGGAAACTGGGTCCAGAGCAGCGGGCAGTGAGAGGAGACCGAGCAGTGGGAGAGGCTATCCCAGCAATGTCCATGTTCACACCAGCAGCGCCCAACCTGGCAATCTCTGAAATGTTCTCACTCTGACTCTCATTTCCTCTTTATGTGCCTCTAATAACTGGAAAAAATAGATTTGAGATCATTTTCCTGTGTTTCTGATAAATTAAAATATCCATTGATTTTTGTTTTGCTGGTGAAGCCATGATGTCCTGATTTTTGTTGGATGTGTTCTCACACCGAACTCTAGCCATCTGCTTATCTGTTATTTCGCTGTTTGTTCATGGACTCTGTACTTGAGACTAGGTCTGTTTTTCTCTGGTGTCTGGAGTATTCTTCAGGAAGATGAGATAGGATCTCTAGTTCAAGAGTGGATGTTGGTGTTCCAGCTGTACCTAAGGGAGGAAGGTCGCAGGTGCATGTACACAAGCATGGGAGTGTGCATCGACATGTGACTTGAAGGACAGGTTGCTAGAGGGTATAGATGCAAAAAGGATAGAGTGTAAGCACATATGGGGTGCTGGTGTCATTTGAGGGTGCAATGCACATGTGCAAGTGGCCTGAATGCCTCATTGGCCCACAGGCCAGTCATAGTGTCCTCCAGGTGTTCAGATCTATCTGGGTTGCACCATCTTGGCTCCAGGAATTGTTTTCCTTGTCTCCACTGGGAGACCCACAGAATAGGGACCTCAGTGTAGAGGATGCTGTCCCAAAAATCCCTATGTTGCTCAGAGTGGGCATGTGGGTGGGAAGGATCCGATGTTTGGCCGTTAGCATAGAGGGACCCTGGATCTGCTGCTCTGCATGCACTCACTTGAAGGCCATTCACTTGCTTGCAGCCCTAATTAGAAAGCACATGGCTTCTCCCTGTTCTCTACTCTCAGATTTGGGTCTGCAGGGGCAAATGACCTGGGAAGCCTATACAGATGTAGCCTCTGTTGTCTTGGTGTCTTGGTCACCAAGGAGGTGGGCCCATGCTTCGGGTAAGGGAAAGTGCAGGGGGCTGAATATTAGCCAATCTCAGGTGCCTGAGATGTCTCCGGGTGATCTGGATCCAAACTGGCACAGCTCACAGGTTGTACCTTCTCTCCCAGGAAGCCTTCAGCTGCCCCCTTCCCCAACTCACCAATTTCTGAGTTTCAGGTCTGGTGGCCCTCAGATAAGGTGCACGCTGGTCACTGCCATCTTGGACTCCCTCAGTTATCTTACACAGCCCTAGGGGTGGTACTGTCCACAGTGGGCTGGGCCATCCTGTATCAATTGTCAATCAAGACAACCTCTCAAGGACATGGACACAGACTAATCTGAAGCAAGATCATTTTAAATTAAAGTTCCCTGTGCCTATATGACTTTAGGTTGTATTTAGGTTGTGTCAAGTTAACAATAAAAATAATCATCAAACTGGGCAAATGACTGTAAAAGTTGTAATGATGTAATTGAAGTACATGACAGTGAATAGCAAAATGTATGCTAATAGCAGATGAGAGAGTAACAGAAAACATTTTCTCTTGGTTTTTCTCTTGAAATTCTTCTGAATTCTAATGAATATAATCAGCTAGGTTTTTTTTGTAGCTGGACCCAATGCAGTGACCAATGGTACCCACATATATTTAAATGGCATTCATGCTTTCATGTATGAATACAACTCTATGAACATCTATCCAGTTCTTTGTTAGAGAACTCTTCTTTTTATTATTGTTTATTATTATTAGTTACATTTTATTAACTCTGTATCCCAGCTGTATCCTGCTCCCTTATTCCCTCCTAACCCCACTCTCCCTCCCTCATCTCCTCCCTGCCCCTTTCCAAGTCCACGGATTGGGGAGGACCTTCTCCCCTTTTGTCTGACCCTGTTTTATCAGGTATCTTCAGGACTGGCTGCAAAGTCCTCCTCTGTGGCCTAGCAGGACTGATCCTCCCTTGGGGGGTGGGGAGGTCGAAGAGCCTGCCATTGAGTTCCTGTCAGAGATAGTCCTGTTCCCCTTACTATGGAAAACCAATTGGTTATTGAGCTACCACGAGCTTCGTCCAAGCAAAGGTTCTAGGTTATATCCATACATGGTCCTTGGTTGGAGAAACAGTTTCAGAAAAAAAACCCTGTGCCCAGATATATTTGGTCGTTGTGGGGCTCCTATCCTTTCCACGTCATACTAACTCCCCTTCTGCCGAAGGTTTGGTTATGAGTCTTAGTATCTGTTTTGAAACGCTGCTTGGTAGAGTCTTTCAGATGCCTTCTGCGGTATACTCCTGTCATACCTCCAATGCACATCTCATTTGTCTTTCTAAGTGAGGATTGATCATCTTACCTCGTGTCTGCTTTCTTGTTTATCTTCTTTAGGTGTATAGACTTCATTATGTTTATCATATCTTGTAGGTCTACATAAGCGAGTATATACCATATTTGTCTTTCTCCTTCTGGGATACTTCACTCAAAATGATCTTTTCAAGATCCCACCATTTGCCTGCAAATCTCATGATTTCCTCGTTTTTGATTGCTGAGTAGTATTCCATCGTGTAAAAATACCACAATTTCTGTATCCATTCCTCCATTGATGGGCATCTGGGTTGTTTCCAGGTTCTGGCTATTACAAATAAAGCCGCTACAAACATGGTTGAGCAAATGTCCTTGTTGAGTACTTGAGCAAATTTTGGGTATATACCTAGCAGTGGTATAGCTGGGTCTTGAGGAAGCGTTATTCCTAATTGTCTGAGTAAGCACCAGATTGACTTCCAAAGTGGTTGTACCAGTTTACATTCCCACCAGCAATGGAGAAGGGTTCCTCTTTCTCCACAGCCTCTCCAGCATGTGTTGTCACTTGTGTTTTTCATCTTGACCATTCTGATGGGTGTAAGGTGAAATCTCAGGGTCGTTTTGATTTGCATTTCCCTAATGGCTAATGAAGTTGAACATTTCTTTAAGTGTTTCTCTGCCATTTGATATTCCTCTATCGAGAAATGTTAGAGAACTCTTAATTAATTCTTCAACCTCATTCTCTGTAATGGAATTGCTAAAGATTTTTTATATCCTCTTGATTTAATCTTGATAGATTGTATGTTTAAATAATTGTATCTATTTCTTGTAGATAGTTCTTGAGTTTTATAATACAGGTTGCAAAGTATCCTTCAATAACCCTCTGGATTTCACTGGTATGTGTTGTAATCCTCTGCTTTAAACTCTAATTTCATGAATGTATACTTTTCTTTTTAGTTTAGTTAAAAACAAAGGTTTTTAAATCTTTTTAAAAAACCGAACTCTTTATTTTACTGATTCTTTGTATTATTCTTTCAGACTTCATTTAATTAATTCTTCCCTTACCATTAGTATATCTCTAGGACAAATACTTTAGTTCCTGACCTGTTGTTGTTTTCCTAAGACATTCAGCTTCATTATATATTTGAATATGCTCTAATTTTTTATTGTTAGTACTCATAGCAATATACATTATGTTTTTTCCTGTTCTTTGCCATGTAGGTTAGAACCATTTGTCCCAGTGATTAAGATGAGGGTATGTTTGAGAGGTCACCAAATTGTTCAATTCCCTAATTCAAAATGTGGACCTTCCCCAATACCTGAGTTTTCTGCCCTCATGAATAAACCCCACAGTTTGCTACATTTCTCAGTTACCTTCACAGTTTCCATATCACTGGGGATGTCTAGTCTTCAAGCCAAACACTATTTTTACAGATGTAGACATTATTAAGAGGATAGTGTATCGTGCTTTCATCACTGTATCAATCTAACCCTATCATCTTAATAAGCAGAACCATGTAATCTTAGTGAGTTTCCTTTAATTGTGCAAAGGTCAGTACAATCCTCTACTCAAACAAGTAGCTGAATATAGGCCAGCTGCCATAGCCACAGCATGGTTAGCTCCAGATATACCAAGAACTCAAAAGCCACAAGAAGCAGGCTGATGCGGAGACACCTTTGGAGCCATTTTTCAAATATGTCATAGGTAACCCTTCTCTGAAAAGGTGAAATTACTAGCCCCAGGGATTCAACATTCAGTGTCCAAATATAATGCTGAACAATACTTGGCACTGCTCATTGTGATATCCTAAGCATGGCTCAGTTGTCCGTCATCACTTGACAACACATTCTCTCACATACTGTGGTTTAGCATAGCTCCACAGAACACAGGAAATTAATTTCCAGTCCCCAGTAGGAGCCATGATGTCTTCCCAGAATTGCATACAGGGCAGAGTCTTATGGACCACTAGCGTAGATAAAATATGTTGTTTACCCTGGATTATTATTATTATTTTTTAATTTTTTTATTTTTATTTTATTTTTCTTTTTAGTTACATTTTGTTAACTCTGTGTCCCAGCTGTATCCCGCTCCCTCATTCCCTCCCCAACCCCACACTCCCTCCCTGGTCTCCTCCCTGCCCCTTTCCAAGTCCCCTGATAGGGGAGGACCTCCTCCCCTTACCCTGGATTATATATGGATATATCCATCATATAAATAGGAGGAATTTCTGAAGGAAATTCGGTACCTGAAATGTCTCTGGTCCATTCATCAAACAGGCTTGCCCACAGAGATCTCATTACAGAAATGATGCTTAGAATTCTCAGAACTTGTACCCTGTAGTTACTTCATTTCTTCCTCTTTTCCTTTCCCGTTGTACTGGACTTTGAACACATGGAAGGGTAGCAGGTTGCCCAGAGAGTTTGTCATTGACATATTCTTTCTATCTGGATGCTTGCAATGTTCTTCACTCACTGAGGTTTTCCTATCTGTTCTCTCACCCAGGCTCTTGTATATTGTTTTTTGCCGAATTTATGCTACTCAAAGAAAATGTTATTCAAAGAAAAGGATGTTCTATTGAAATTTCAGGATTGAGAACCATCTGTAGGTAGATCCAAGATGGCAGAGACCAGCATCCACTGTATCTAAGGGGCAGAGGATCTGAAACTCCAAAATTGGTGAGTGGAGAGGCTGCTGAAGCCAGAACATCTACATTGAGTCTTCCTGGGTGAGAGGGGACAACCCATGAGCTGAGAAATTTTGCATCCAGGTCACCCGCAGACTTCTCAAGTGACTGAGGGTGGCAAATATTCAATCCCCCTGCACTTTCTCCTTGAGGGACCTCCCTCCTGCTTCCTCGGAGGAGGCAGCCCACAGTGCCTGCACCTCCTAGCAAAAAAATCCGTGCTTGGAATCTCAGACAGAGAACGCAAGCCTCCTAGGCTCTCATTGACAGGCTGCTGGCTAGACGAGCCATCCAGGTCAGCCATCAAACCCAGGTGTGCACACAGCTGTAGGGCCTCCCCAGACTCTCCCAGCAGGTATCTGTACAGTGGTCTACCAGTTCTGCTGCTGTAGCTGGACTCCCAGTGAACCACTATATCAGCCTCCAAGTTCTGTGACTGCATCACCACTAAGCTGACAGATGTCCTACACTCTCATTTGTCCCAGCAGGCCAAAATCTGAGAGAAGAGAACAGTGGGAAACCTGTGCCTTCCCATTAGACTTGCTAGAGAGTGAGTGCACCTTTAAGTGAGTGCAGGCAGAGCCCCAGATCCAGGGTTCCTCTATGCTAGCAGCCAGACATCAGATTCCTGCGGGCAACAGGGATTCTTGCAACAGCATTATCAACATTGAATCCCCTGATCTGATGGTCTACCAGTGGAGTACAGGCAAACAACTCCTGGAGCCCATACAGATCTGAACACCTGAAGGACAATATTACAGGCCTATAGGCCACTTAGGTATTCAGGGAATCTGTGCATGTGCATTGCATCAGCAAACAATGCCAGAAACTTCACCACCTCCTGCACCTTCACCCCTAGTGCCCCACATTTCATGCATTTACGCTCTCTAGCATCCTGTCCTTTAAGGCACACTTCCACGCACATGCACACATTTGCTCTCCCTTATTTATGCACTCACTCCTGGGGATCTTCCTCACTTAGGTAGAACTGAAACACCAAAGCACACTCTCAAACCAGTGGACCTCTTTCATCTTCCTGAAAAATACTCCAGACACCAGAGAAAGATGGATCCAGTTTGAAGTACTGATTCCAGGAACAAATAGTGAAGGTTATGAATAAGCAGATGGGCACAGGTTGACATAAGAACATATCAAACAAAACTCAGGACATCATGGCTTCACCAGCAACCCCCCAAACCAGTGGATACTCCAATTCATCGCAAACACAGAAAAATTATTTAAAAGCTATTAGAGACACAGTTATTAGAGACACATAAAGAGGAAACGAACAAATCTCTAAAAGAAATAGACACGCAAATGGAGGCAAATAAAGAGCAAACTAACAAAGCTCTCAAAGAAACACAGGCAAATTTAGACAAAAAAAATGGAGGCACAAGTAGAGGCACAATTAGTGGCATATAGAGAAGAAACAAATAAAAAAAAATAGCGACCATGAGAGAAAGATAAGAATCCACCCTCAAAAGGATGAAGAAAATGGTGCAAGGCATGAAAACAGAACAAGAATCAATAAAGAAAACACAAAAAGAGAAAACCCTGGAGCTGGAGAACCTAGAAAAAAGAGAAGGAACCACAAAGTTAAGAATCACCAATAGAATACAAGAGATGGAAGAGAGAATCTCTGGTGCTGAAGATACACTGGCAGAAACTGATACTTCTCTCAAAGAAAAAGATTGAAAAAGTAAAACAGAAAACATCTAAGAAATCAAATATGCCATGAAAAGATGAAATCTAAGAATGATAGGAAGAGATGAAAAAGAAGATTCCAGGCTCCAAGGTACAGAAATATTTTCAAGAAAATCATAGAAGAAAATTTTTCCAACCTAAAGAAAGAGATGTCCATAAACATGTAAGAGGCATACAGAAAACCAAATAGACTAGACCAAAAGAGAAACTCTTCATAACATATCATAGTCAAAACACTAAATCTATAGAACAAAAACAACAACAACAACAAAAAGATATTAAAAGCAGCCAGGGAAAATGGCCAAGTAACATATAAAGGTAGACCTATCAGAATCAAAGCAGATTTCTCAAGAGAAACTATGAAAGCCAGAAGGGTCTGGACAGATGACATACAGACTTTAAGGGACCACAGAAGACAACCCAGACTACTATACCCAGTAAAGTTTTCAATCAACATAGATGGAGAAAACAAAATATTCCTTGACAAAACTAAACTTAAACAAATCTATACAGCAACCCAGCCATACAGAAGATATTAGAAGGAAAACTCCAATCCAATGAAGTCAACTACACCCAAGAAAACATAGGATATAAATAACATCACAACAAAATTAAAAAGAAAACAAGCAATGAAACACAGTAGCGACACCAACTCAACAATAAAAGAAATTAACATTCATTGGTCACTATTATCTATCAACATCAATAGACTCAACTCTCCAATAAAAAGACACAGACTAACAGAATGGTTGCACAAACAGGATCCAACATTCTCTTGCATCCAAGAAAGCCACCTCTTCAACAAAGATAAACACTACCTAAGAGTAAAGGGCTGGAAAAATGTTTTTCAAGCAAATGGACCCAGAAAACAAGCTGGGGTAGCTATCCTAATATCTAATAAAATAGACTTTCAACCAAAATTAATCAAAAAAGATGAGTAGGGGCACTTCCTTCTCATCAAAGGAAAAATCCACCAAAAAGACATCACAATTCTGAACAACTAAATAAAGAGTGCTTACATTTGTAAATGAAACATTATTAAAGCTTAAATCACACATAGATCCAAACACCTTAATAGTGGAAGACTTCAACACTCCAATCTCACTAAGGGACAGATCATCTACACAGAACCTAAATAAGAAAATACTGTGACTTACAGAGGTCCTGAATCAAATGGACCTAACAGATGTCTATAGAAATTTTCACCCAAATTCAAAAGAGCATACTTTCTTTTCAGCACCTTATGGAACCTTCTCCAAAACAGACCATATAGTTGGTCACAAAGCAAGCTTCAACAGATACAAGAAGATTGAAATAATCCCTTTTATCCTATCTGATCACCATGGACTAAAGCTGGACCTCAACAACAATAGAAATAGCACAATTCTTACTCACTCATGGAAACTGAACAACTCCCTGCTCAATGACAGCTTGGTTAAGGGAGAAATAATGAAATTCAAGACTTCCTAGAATTCAATGAAAATGAAGGCACAACATACCAGAACTCGTGGGACACATAGAAAACATTCTAAGTGGGAAACACTAAGTGCCTTCAAAAAGAAATTTGAAACATCTCATACAAGAAACTTAATGGCTCACCTGAAAGCCCCAGAAGAAAAGAAACAGCCACACCCAATAGAAGTAGAGGGCTAGAAATAATAAAACTCAGAAATCAATAAATTAGAAACAGGGCAGAGCCAAGATGGCGACTAGCACACACAGTTTCTGAGCTGTGGAAGAGCTGAACTCCTGAGTGAGTGAGTAGAAGGACTTCTGAAGCCAGGGAAACAACAGAGAGGCTTTCTAAACAACAGGGAACATCTCACAAAGTGAGAACTCTGATCTCCAGTCACCCATCGTCTTGTTTGGGGAAGGAGAAAAATGATCCTTTATTCTCCCGGCACTCCCCTTTCTCGGACCTCTGTCCTCCTCAGCACAGCCGGCTCATGGCTCACTGAGATTCTCAGCTTAGAGCTCACAGCCCAGGTCTGCAGCAGCTAAGACTGAACCCCTAGTCCCTTAGCGGCAATTGCTAGCTGTACCGGTCTTGGAGTCCCAGAAGCGCAGCACCATCCTCCCAGGGTCCCAGGTCTGCTAGCTGACATACTGGCTCTGCAGGGTTTCTCAGCCACTGACTGAACGGCCTGCCCAAATCCCAGCCTCCAGCTGCAATGGGACTTCCTAACCTGGCGGCTGCAGCAACATTGAGCTGGCAGAACATGTCAGTCCTCCTGCAGATCAAGCAGGGCCAAACCTGAGAGTAGAGAGCCCGGATACCCCGATCCCTGCCTATGTGACCTGCTTGAGAGTGAGTGCACCCTTGAGTGTCTACAGAACCCCAGATCCAGGGTCCTTCTAAAACAAAAGCCAGGCATCGGACCCCTCCCTCCCACATACCCACTGTGGAAAACAGAGGATCACTTGGGACATTGAAGCCCCTGCTCTGCAGGTCCTGAACCGCAGCACCATCCTCCTAGGGTCCCAGGTCTGCTAGCCACCATACTGGCTCCGCAGGGTCGCCAAGCCACTGACTGAATGGCCCACCCAAACCCTAAGAGAAAGATAATTCGCTATATACCCACCCAAACCCAGCAAACCCACCATACAAGCTAGGCACACCAGGCACTGTACCTCCCAGGCCTGAAGAGCACAGTGGAGGGCACCCAGGACTTCCCAGAAGGCATTTGGACCCGCATCCCAGTCTCCAGTTGCAGCTGGACTTCCTAACCTGGCGGCTGCAGTAGCACTGAGCTGGCAGAGCACATCAAACCTCCTGCATAAGACCAAGCAGGGCCAAATCAGAGAGCAGAGAGCCCAGATACCTCAATCCTTGCCAATGTGACCTGCTTAAGAGTGAGTACACCCTTGAGTGTCTGCAGAGGCCCAGATCCAGGGTCCTTCTAAGCTAGTGGCCAGGCATCAGACCCCTCTCACCCACATACCCACTGTGGGAAACAGAGGGTCACTTGGGACATTGAAGCCCCTGCTCTGCAGGTCCAACTGAGGAGTTAAGGAAGTTAATGCCGAGAATTACTCAGTGACCATCACCAGTGCATGCTAAATATACAGTGCATGCACAAATAACCACCTAAAAGCCTGCAAGGCAGAGCTCCTCCCACACACTCAAGGGTTCAACATTCTCTATCACTCTGTCCCTTGAGACACAATTCCACGCACAGTTACACACACACTTACACACACACATACACACACACAGACACAAACACACACACACACACAGGCACACACAAGCACACAAGCCTGCATTTACCCTTCTATACCCACGTACTTTCCTCCCCAGGTACAGATAGTGCACCAATGCACACGCTGAGGCCACAGGACCTCTCTCAGCTTGCTGAAGACCTCTCCAGACGTCAGAGACAGTACCAGTCTGAACTGCAGAATCCAGAAACAAACAGGGAAGGTTTCAGAGAAGCCAATGGCCAAGGGTAAGCAAAAAAACACATCCAACATAAATCAGGACATCATGACTTCATCGGCAACCCCCAAAATTGATGGATACTCCAATTTATCAGAACCACAGGAAAATGACTTTAAAGCTATGCTTACCCAATTATTTGAGGCTCATAAAGGGGAAACAAGCAATTCTCTCAGAACAATAGCCATGCAAATTCAGACAGTTAAAAATAAAATGGACAAATCTGTCAAAGATTTGGCCAGTCAATTTTTGGCAAAAAAAAAAAAGAGGAAATGGACAAAATTCTTAAAGAAACACAGGCAAATATGGCCAAAAAAATAGAGATACAATCAGTGGCATATAGAGAGGAAATGAGCAAGAAAAATAGAGCCCATAGTACAGAGACAGGAATCCACATTCAAACAGATGAAGGCATGAAAACAGAATTAGAATCAATAAAGAAAACACAAACTGAGAAAACCCTGGAGCTGGAGAACTTGGAGAAAAGATCAGGAACCACAAAGGTAAACATCACCAACAGAATACAGGAGATGGAAGAGAGAATCTCTGTAGCTGAAGATACACTTGCAAAAATTGATACTTCTTTCAAAAAAAAAGTAAAATCAGAAAAGTCACAAACACCAAATATCTAAGAAATCAAGGAGGGCCAAGATGGCGGCGCCGGGAGAACACCATATCTGAGAAGCAGGACAACACACTCCGTGCAGACACCAGGAGACTGAACTCTGGGCCCTAAAACAACAGCTATCGTGATTCCCAGGTGAGGGGAGGCTCCCACGGCGTGAGAATCGGTCGGGTCCACTCTTGGCTGCCCAACCAGAACCTGGAAGAGAACCCCGTTAAAGCAGTCTTTGGGTCTCCCGGGTGGAGCCACATGCCTGCGTGTCCCGATCACTTTCCAAGGCTGATCAGTGGGCACAAGGGGGCCTGAGACTGAGAGTCCCAGTCACAAAAAAAAAAAAAAAAAAAAAAAAAACCCACGGGGAAGGAAACTTGCAAGACTGATCAAGGGTCACCCAGTCTTTCCCTGGAATGTCTTGCTGACCACAGGTACCCGCCACCATCACAACTGAGCTCCCGCCATGCGGAGAGCAGCTACGCCCAGCTCAAAATCCCTACTCCCTCTTGGGAGGAGGCAAAAGGGGGCCAGCAGAATCTGCCACAGACCACATTGTCTGTACCCCAACCCGAGAACGGGGCTGAGAAAACCCAATCCTTTCAGGCATTCCCCCAAACGCTGCCATAACCCTGCCGTGGCAGAGCGGAAGGATAAAGAGGCTCACAGCGGCTTCACAGTGCCAGAATTCCAGTGCTGCTGGCTGCTCCTAGCAAACAAACCACAGCTCTGGATCTGGGACTGTGGTCATTCTGCACGTCCTGAGATTCTCCTGGGTCCAGCGTAATAAGGTCTAGCAGCAAGTTAAATCACCGGTGCTCCTCCCGACCCCTGGCAGAGAAACACCAGCTCAGGATCCTACTGAGAAGCCCCAACCCCTGCTGGCACTCCCCTGAGAGCACCTCCATAAGCTTGCCCTAGCAGAGGAGAAGGACAGAGAGGCAGCCTGCCAAGGACACTGCACCCTCTCTCCAGCTCACCCATCAGCCCCTAGCAGAGAAACCCAAGCTCTGGATATGAGGACACTCAACCCTACCTGGTACTCTCTCTGGATAAGAAAACATAGATTCTACCACCAGGCTGCTTCTGGCAGAGAGTTCTGGGCCCGAGATCTAGGATTGACTACACTCAACCTAATTCTTTCCCGCACCACCCAAGGACCAGTCAACATAACCCATCCTGGCAGAGGGAAAGGACAAAGAGGAAGCACACAGGAAAGGTGAACACCGAGTTCAGCGGCCACAGTGTCACATAGCTGACTGTTAACCTACTCGTGCACTTCCGCAGCAGGACCAAATCAGAGAGTAGTGAAAAAGGGGAACCCCTGTGCATTCCAATTGGTCCTGCAAGAGAGTGAATGAGCCTTCTAGGGAGAATTTGCCCCAGACCCAGGGCCTCTCCACAGAAGCAACCAGACGAGATCCCTGCCACCAACACCCCTAGTGTGGGCATCATAGGGATTCTTGGGATAGTGACCCCAACATTGAAGCTTCTGCCTTACGGGTCCACCAGTGTAATCCAGGCAAATAATTCCTGGATCTCAGTCAGAACTTCGTAATAGTGGCTTGCAGGCCACAACAATAGTCAGAGAATCTGTGCCAGCGTCACATTCCTTACTTAGGCAAAACTGAAAACACAGTGCACACTCCCAAACCAGTGAACCTCTCTCATCTTCCTGAAAAACAGTCCAGATAACAGAAAGAGAGGATCATAGCCCGAACTACAATCTCGAGGAACAAACAGTGAGGATTATAAATAACCAGATGGCTAGAGGCAGACATAAGAACACTCCCAATAAAATCAGGAGATAATGACCTCACCAGTAACCCCACAAAACAATGGACACTTCAATTCACTAGATATACAAGAAAACGACCTCAAAACTATCTTTCTCCAGCTATTAGAGGCCCATAAAGATGACATGAACAAAGCCCTCAGAGAAATAGCCAAAGAAATCGAGACTAACCAAGAGGAAACAAATCGTGCTCTCAGAAAAATGACCATGAAAATTGAGGCAAACAGAGAAGAAATGCACAAAGCTCTCAAAGAAATGTCCACACAAATGAAGGCAAATAAAGAAGAAATAAACAAAGCTCTCATAGAAATACAGGCAATTATACCCAAAGAAGTAAAGGCACAATTAGTGATACATAGAGAGGAAACGAACAAAAAAATAGAAGCTATCATTGAAAAGCAAAACTCCACATTCAAACAGATGAAGGAAATGGTGCAAGACATGAAAACAGAATTAGAATCAATAAAGAAAACACAAATAGAGAAAAACCAGGAGCTGGAGAACATAGAGAAAAGATCAGGAACTACAAAGATAAGCATCACCAACAGAATACAAGAGATGGAAGAAAGAATCTCAGGAGCCGAAGATACACTTGCGGAAATTGACACGTCTCTCAAAGAAAAAAGAAAATCAGAAAAGTTCCAAACACAAAACATCCAAGAAATCAAGGACACCATGAAAAGACAAAACCTAAGAATAATAGGAGTAGAAGAAAAAGAAGACATCAGGCTCAACGGTCCCTGATCTCAAGTTGTACTACAGAGCAATAGTAATAAAAACTGCATGATATTGGCATAAAAACAGAAAGGAGGATCAATGGAACTGCATAGAAGACCCAGAAATACACCCACACACATACAGACACCTGATTTTTGACAAAGATGCCAAAACCATACAATGGAAAAAAGATAGCATCTTCAATAAATGGTGCTGGTCCAACTGGATGTCCACATGCAGAAAAATGAAAATAGATCTATATTTATCACCCTGCACAAAACTAAAATCCAAGTGGATCAAAGACCTCAACATAAAACCAGATACTCTAAATCTGTTAGAACAAAAAGTGGGGAACAGCCTAGAACTCATTGGCACAGGAGACAACTTCCTGAACAGAACACCAACAGCACAGGCTCTAAGAGCAACAATCAATAAATGGGACCTCATGAAACTGAAAAGCTTCTGTAAAGCAAAGGACACTGTCATCAAAACAAAACGCCTGCCTACAGATTGGGAAAGAATCTTCACTAACCCTTTATCTGACAGAGGACTAATATCGAGTATATACAAAGAACTAAAGAAGCTGAAGAGCAGCAAACCAAGTAATCCTTAAAAAATGGGGTATGAGGCTAAACAGAGAATTCTCTGTAGAGGAATATAGAATGGCAGAGAAACACTTAAAGAGATGCACAACAACCTTAGCTATGAGAGAGATCTAAATCAAAACGACCCTGAGATTTTCACCTTACACACATCAGAATGGCTAAGATGAATAACTCAAGTGACAACACATGCTGGAGAGGTTGTGGAGAAAGGGGAATCCTCCTCCATTGCTGGTGGAAATGTAAACTATTACAACCACTTTGGAAGTCAATCTGGTGCTTTCTCAGACACTTAGGAATAGTGCTTCCTCAAGACCCAGCTATACTACTGCTAGATATATACCCAAAATTTGCTTAAGTACACAACAAGGACATTTTATCAACCATGTTTGTAGCAGCTTTATTTGTAATAGCCAGAACCTGGAAACAACCCAGATGTCCATCAATGGAAGAATGGGTACAGAAATTGTGGTATTTTTACACAATGGAATACTTCTCAGCAATCAAAAAGGAGGAAATCATGAAATTTGCAAGCAAATGGTGGGATCTAGAAAAGATCATCCTGAGTGAAATATCCCAGAAGGAGAAAGACAAACACGGTATATACTCACTTATATAGACCTATAAGATATGATAAACATAATGAAATCTGTACACCTAAAAAAGATAATTAAGAGAGCAGACATGGGGTAAGATGATCAATCCTTGTTTAGAAAGACAGATGGGATGTGCATTGAACGTATCACAGGAGTCTACTGAGCACTTTTGAAAGACTCTAATTAGTAGTGTTTTCAAAGCAAAGACTCATGACCAAACCTTTGGCAGAGTACAGGGAATCATAAGAAAAAAGGGGAGTTAGTCTGATGGGGAAAGGATAGAAGCTCCACAAGGACCAAATATATCTGGGCACAGGGTCTTTTCTGAGACTGACATTCAACCAAGGACCATGTATGGATATAACCTAGAACCTCTGCTCAGATGTAGCCTGTGGTAGCTCAGTAACCAATTGGTTTCCCATAGTGAGGGGAACAAGGACTATTTCTAACAGGAACTCAATGACTGGCTCTTTGGCCTCCCCACCCCCCAAGGGAGGAGCATTTCTGTTAAGCCACAGAGGAGAGCTTTGCAGCCAGTCCTGAAGATACCTGATAAAACAGGATCAGATGAATGGGGAGGAGGTCCCCCCAATCAGTGGACTTGGCAAGGGGCACGGTGGAGATGAGGGAGGAAGGGACTGGGAGGGAATGAGGAATAGGGACACGGCTGGGATACAGAGTTAATAAAATGTAACTGATAAGAAAAAAATAAAATTAAAAAAAAAGAAATCAAGGACTCTATGAAAAGACAAAATCTAAGAATAATAGTAATTGATGAAAAAGAAGACTCCAGTCTCCAAGGCACAGAAAATATTTTCAAGAAAATCATAGAAGAAAAATTTCCCAACTGAAAGAAATGATGTCCATAAATATACAAGAGGCCTACAGAACACCAAATAGACTAACCCAGAAATGAAACCCCTCACGCTACATCATAGTCAAAACACTAAATCTAGAGGACAAAGAAAAGATATTAAAAGCAGAAAGGAAAAAAGGCCAAGTAACATATGAAGGTAGACCTATGAGAATCACACCGGACTTCTCATTAGAAACTATAAAAGGCAGAAGGGCCTGGGCAGGTGTCATGCAGACTCTAATAGACCATAAATGCCAACCCAGACTACTATATCCTGCAAAGCTTTCAATCAACATAGATGGAGAAAACAAATCATTCCATGACAAAACTAAATTTATGCAATATCTACACAGCAAACCAGCCCTACAGAAGATACTAGAAGGAAAACTCCAATCTGATGAAAACAACTACACCCAAGAAAATATAGCATACAGATAGTATCCCAACAAAAATTAAACAAAAACAAGCAATGGAACACAGTAAGACCACCGACTCCAATATAATAGGAAATAACATTCAATGATCACTATTATCCCCCAACATCAATGGACTCAACTCTCCAATAAAAAGACACAGACTAACACAATGGGTGCGGAAACAGGATCCAACATTCTGCTGCATCCTAGAAGTGCACCTCTGCAACAAAGACAAACACTACCCCAGAGTTAAGGGCCGAAAAAATATCTTTCAAGCAAACGGACCCAGAAAAAAGCTGGGGTATCTATCCTAATAGCTAATAAAATAGACTTTCAACCAAAATTAATCAAAAAATGCAGAGGGGCACTACATTCTCATCAATGCAAAAATCGACCAAGAGGACACCACAATTTTGAACATCTATGCCCCAAACACAAGAGCGCCTTCATTCATAAAGGAAACATTATTAAAACTCAAATCACACATCGATCCCAACACCTTAATAGTGGAAGAATTCAACACCCCACTTTCACCAAGGGACAGATCACCTAGACAGAAGCCTAATAAAGAAATAAAGGCACTTAGAGGGGTCCTAAATAAAATAGACGTAATAGATATCTATAGAACTTTCCCACCCAAACTCAGCACCTCATGGAACCTTCTCCAAAATAGACCATATAGTTGATCACAAAGCAAGCCTCAACAGATACAAGAGGATTGAAATAATCTCCTGTATTGTATCTGAAAACCATGGACTAAAGCTTCACCTCAACAATAAAGGAATTAGAAAAAAGCCTAAAAACACACGGAAACTTAACAAGTTACCGCTCAATGTCAGCTGGGTTAAGGAAGAAATAAAGAAATTAAAGACTTTCTAGAATTCAATGAAAATGAAGGTACAACATACCCTAATTTATGGGACACAATAAAAGCAGTGCTCAGAGGAAAATTCATAGCACTAAGTGCCTTTAAGAAGAAATTTGTAACATCTCATACAAGTCACTTAATGGCCCAACTGAAAACCTTAGGAAAGAAAAAAAAGAAGGAAATACACCCAAGAGGAACAGACGGCTGGAAATAATCAAACAAAGGGCTGATATCAATCAATTAGAAACAAATACAACTATTCAAAGAACCAATGAAACCAAGACCTGGTTATTTGAAAAAAAATCAACAAGATAGACAAACGTTTAGCCAAACTAATTAAAAGGCAGAGAGAAACTATCCAAATCAGCAAAATCAGAAATGAAAAGGGGGACAAAACTACAGACATGGAGGAAATACAAATAATCATTAGGTCGTACTACAAAAGCTTATATGCCACAAAATTTGAAAACCTAAAAGAAAGGGACGATTTTCTAGATCGATCCCATCTACCAAAATTAAGTCAATATCAGGTAGAAAGATTGAATAGTCCTTTATCCCCCCAAAAAATAAAAGCAGTCATCAACAGTCTCCTTTCCAAAAAAAGCCTTGGGCCAGATGGTTAAAGCGCAGAATTCTACCAGACCTTCAAAGAACAGCTAACTCCAATTCTCTCCAAACTATTCCACAAAATAGAAATAGAAGGAACATTACCAAACTCATTCTATGAAGCCACAGTCACCTTAATACCTAAACCACACAAAGACCCAACAAAAAAAGAGAACTTCAGACCTATCTCTCTTATGAACATTGTTGCAAAGTTACTCAATAAAATCCTTGCAAAACGAATCCAAGAGCACATCAAAGATATCATCCAACATGACCAAGTAGGCTTGATCCCAGGCATACAAGGGTGGTTCAGCATCCAGAAATCCATCAATGTAATCCACCACATAAACAAACTGAAGGAGAAAAACCACATGATCATCTCCTTAGATGCTGAAAAAGCATTTGACAAAGTCCAACACTCATTCATATTTAAAGTCTTGGAGATATCAGGGATACAAGGCACATACCTAATCATAGGAAAGGCAATACACAGCAAACCTATAGCCAACATCAAACTCAATGGAGAGACACTTAAATCAATCCCACTGAAATCAAGAACAAGACAAGGCTGCCCATTCTCTCCATATCTCTTCAACATAGTACTTGAAGTCCTAGCCAGAGCAATAAGACAACTAAAGGAGATCAAGGGGATACAAATTGGAAAGGAAGAAGTCAAAGTTTCACTATTCACAGATGATAAGGTAGTCTACATGAGCGACCCCAAAATTCAACCAGAGAACATCTTCAGCTGATAAACACCTTCACAAAGTGGCAGCATACAAAATCAACTCAAAAAAATCAGAAGCCCTCCTGTATACCAAAGACAAAAGGGCCGAGATAGAAATCAGGGAAACAACACCCTTCACAATAGCCACTAATAACATAAAATACCTTGGGGTGACTCTAACCAAGCAAGTGAAAGTCCTGTTTGAAAAAAACTTTAAGTCTGAAGAAAGAAATTGAAGAAGATATCAGGGGATGGAAAGATCTCCCTTGCTCATGGATTGTTAGGATTAACATTGTGAAAATGGCCATCTTGCCAAAAGCAGATTCAAAGCAATTCCCATGAAAATACCAACTCAGTTCTTTACAGACCTTGAAAGAAAGATTTTCAGTTTCATATAGAGAAACAAAAAACCCAGAATCACCAAAATAATCCTGTAAAACAATAGATCATCTGGAGGTATCTCCATCCCCGATATCAAGCTGTACTACAAAGCAATAGTAATAAAAAACTACGGTATTGGCACAGAAACAAAAACGAGGATCAAAGGAACCGAATAGAAGACCCAGAAATAAACCCACGCACCTATGAATACTTGATTTTTCACAAAGTAGCCAAAATCATTCAATGGAAAAAAGACAGCATCTTTAACAAATGGTGCTGGCCCAACTGGATGTCTACATGCAGAAAAATGAAAATAGATCCATACTTATCACCCTGCACAAAACTAAGGTCTAAGTTGATCAAAGACCTCAACATAAAACCAGATATCCTAAATCGGTTAGAAGAAAAAGTGGGGAATACCCTAGAACTCATTGGCAGAGGAGACAACTTCCTGAACAGAACACCAACAGCACAAGCTCTAAGAGCAACAATCAATAAATGGGACCTCATAAAACTGAAAATATTCTGTAAAGCAAAAGAAACTGTCATCGGAGCAAAATGATAGCCTACAGATAGACTGGGAAAGGATCTTCATCAACCCTATATCTGACAAAGGGTTGATATCCAGCATATATAAAAAACTAAAGAAATTAAAAAGCAATAAATCAAGTAATCCAATTAAAAATGGGGTATGAGGCTAAACAGAGAATTCTCTGTAGAGGAATATAGAAAGGCAGAGAAACATTTAAAGAGATGCACAGCATCCTTAGCTATCAGAGAGATCTAAATCAAAACGACCCTGAGATTTTCACCTTACACACATCAGAATGGCTAAGATGAATAACTCAAGTGACAACACATGCTGGAGAGGTTGTGGAGAAAGGGGAATCCTCCTCCATTGCTGGTGGAAATGTAAACTAGTACAACCACTTTGGAAGTCAATCTGGTGCTTTCTCAGACACTTAGGAATAGTGCTACCTCAAGACCCAGCTATACTACTGCTAGATATATACCCAAAATTTGCTTAAGTACACAACAAGGACATTTTATCAACAATGTTTGTAGCAGCTTTATTTGTAATAGCCAGAACGTGGAAACAACTGAGATGTTCCTCAGCGGAGGAATAGATACAGAAACTGTGGTACTTTTATACAATTGAATACTACTAAACAATCAAAAAGGAGGAAATCATGAAATTTGCAGGCAAATGGTGGGATCTAGAAAAGATCATTCTGAGTGAGGTATCCTAGAAGGAGAAACACACACATGGTATATACTCACTCATATAGTCATATAAGATATGATAAACATAATGAAATTCATACACCTAAAGAAGATAAACAAGAAAGATGATCCGTAATAAATCATCAATCCTCACTTAGAAAGACAAATGGTAGGTGCTTTGGACATAAGAAAAAGCAAGTAACAGGACAGGAGCCTACCAAAGCAGGACCATGAAAGACTCTACCTAGCAGTGTATCAAAGCAGATACTAAGACTCATAACCAAACCTTTGGCAGAGTACATATGAAACCATATGAATCAACCATATGAAAGAAGGGGGTGTTTGTATGACGTGGAAAGGATAGGAGCTCCAAAAGCACCAAATGTATCTGGACACAGGCGTCTTTTCTGAGACTGACACTCCATCAAGGATCATGTATGGATATAACCTAGAACCTCTGCTGGGATGAAGAACCTGGTAGCTCAGTAACAAACTGGTTTCCCATAGTAAGGGGAACAGGGACTATTTCTGACAGGAACTCAATGGCAGGCTCTTTGACCTCCCCACCCCCCAAGGGAAGAGCAGTCCTGCTAGGCCACAGAGGAGGACTTTGCAGCCAGTCCTGAAGATACCTGATAAAACAGGGTCAGTTGAAGGGGGAGGAGGTCCTCCCCAATCAGTGGACATGGAAAGGGGCAGGGAGGAGATGAGGGAGGGAAGGTTTGGGAGGGAATGAGAGAGCAGGATAGAGCTGGGATACAGAGTTAATAAAATGTAACTAATAAAAATAAATAAATTTATTAAGTAAAAATAAATAAATAAATTAGAATCAGATAAGACAACTCAAAGAAACAATGAAACCAAGAGCTGGTTCTTTGAGAAAATCAACAAGATAGACATACCCTTAGCCAAACTAACTAAATGGCAGAGAGAATGTATCCAAAGCAGCAAAATCAGAAACAAAAACTAGGACATAGGGCATAGCAATAGACACTGAGGAAACTCAAACAAATACTAGGTTTTACTACAAAAGCCTAAATGCCACAAAATTTGAAAATCTAAATGAAATGGACAATTTTCTTGATAGATTCCATTTAACCAAATTAAATAAAAAATATTGAAAAGTCCCATGTTTCCCACAGAACTAAAAGCAGTCATCAAAGGTCTCCCTTCCAAAAAGAGCCTAGGGCCAGATGGATTCAGTGCAGGATTCTACCAGACATTCAAAGAAGAGCTAACTCTAATTCTATTCGAACTATTCCACAAAATAGAAAAAGAAGGAAAATTACCAAACACATTCTGTGAAGCCACAGTCACCTAGATACCTAAAACACACAAAGACCCAACAAAAAGAAAGCTTCAGACCTATGTCTCTTATGAACATTCATGGAAAAATACTCAATAAAATCCTTGCAAACTGAATCCAAGAACACATCAAATATATCATCCACCATGACCAAGTAGGCTTCATCCCACACATGCAAGGGTGGTTCAACATACAGAAATCCATCAATGTGATCCACCACATAAACAAACTGAAAGAGATAAATGACATAATCATCTCCTTAGATGCTGAAAAAGCATTTGACAAAATCCAACACCCATTCATGTTTTGTCTTGGAGAGATCAGGGATACAAAGTATTTACTAGGTTTACTAGTAAAGACAATATACAGCAACCCTATAGCCAGCATCAAACTAAATGGAGAGAAACTTAAATCAACCCCACTTAAAAACAGACAAGGCAAGGCTGCCCACTCTCTCCATATCTCTTCAACATAGTACTTGAAGTATTAGCTAGAGCAATAAGACAAGCAAGGGAGATCAAGTTGATACAAATAGGTAAAGAAGCAGTCAAAGTATCACTAGTCACAGATGGTACCTTAGTATACATGAGTGACCCCAAAAATTCAACCAGAGAACTTCTTCAGCTGATAAACAGCAAAGTAGCTGTACATAAAATTACGTCAAAAAAAATCAGAAGCCTTCCTGTATACCAAAGACAAAATGGCCGAGAAAGAAATTAGGCAAACAACACTCTTTACAATAGCCACTAATAACATAAAGTACCTTGGTGTGACTCTTACCAAGCATGTGAAAGACCTGTTCGAAAAAAATTTCAAGTCGCTGAAGAAGATATCAGAAGTTGGAAATCTCTCCCATGCTCATGCATCAGTAACATTAACATAGTGAAAATGGCCATCCTGCCAAAAGCAATCTAAAGATTCAATACAATTCCCATTAAAATACCAACACAATTCTTTACAGACCTTGAAAAAAATTCTCAACTTCATATGGAAAAACAAAAACCCAAAATTGCCAAAATGATCATGTACAACAACAGATCGTCTGGAGGTATCTCCATCCCTGACCTCAAGCTGTACTACAGAGCAATAGTAACAAAAACTGCATGGTACTGGGATAGAAACAAAATGGTTGATCAAAGGAATCAAATAGAAGACCCAAATATAAACCCACACACCTACATCGGATACTTGACTTTTTACAAAGAAACCAAAACCATACAATGGAAAAAAGACAGCATCTTCAACAAATGGTTCTGGTCCAACTGGATGTCTACATGCAGAAAAATGAAAATAGATTTATATTATTCACCAGGCACAAAACTAAGGTCCAAGTGGATCAAAGACCACAACATAAAACCAGACACACTAAATCGGTTAGAAGAAAAGGTGGGGAAGAGCCTAGAACTTAATTGGCACAGGGGACAATTTTCTGAACAAAACACCAACAGGAAAAGTTCTACAATCAACAGTCAATAAATGGTACCACATGAAACTGAAAAGATTCTGTAAAGCAAAGGACACAAGCATCAATACAAAACGACTGCCTACAGACTGGGAAAGGATCCTCATCAACCCTCTATCTGACAAAGGGCTAGTATCCAGAATATATAAAGAACTCAAAAAGTTAAAAAGCAACAAATCAAGTAATCCAATTTTAAAAATGGGGTATAGAGCTAAATGGCAGAGAATCACTTAAGAAATGTTTAATGTCCTTAGTCATCAGGGAAATGCAAATCAAAATGATCCAGAGATTTCATCTTATACCCATCTGAATGGCTAAGATTAAAAAACTCAAGTGACAATACATGCTGCAGAGGATGTGGAAAAAAGAGAACCCTCCTCCATTGCTGGTGGGAATGTAAACTTGTAAAACCACTTTGGAAATCAGTCTGGCACTTTCTCAGACAATTAGGAATAGCGCTTCCTCAAGATCCAGCTATACCATTCCTAGGCATACATGCAATATATGTTCAAGTATACAACAAGGACATTTGATCAACCATGTTTCTAGCAGCTTTATTAATAATAGCCAGAACCTGGAAACACCCCATATGTCCCTCAATGGAAGAATGGATACAGAAATTGTGGTACATTAACACAATGGAATACTCCTCAGCAATTAAAAACATGGACATCATGAAATTTGCAGGCAAATGGTGAGACCTAGAAAAGATCATCCTGAGTGAGGTATCTCAGAAGCAGAAAGACACACACAGTATATACTGACTTGTAACTGGATATTATCCATGTAATATAGGATAAACATATGAAAATCTGTACACCTAAAGAAGCTAACCAAGAAGGAGGACCCTGGGTAGGATGATCAATCATCACTCAGAAAGACAATTGGGATGGACATTGGAAGAAGGAGAAAACAGGAAACAGGACAGGATCCTTCTGCAAAGGGCCTCTGAAAGACTCTACTCAGCAGGGTATCAAAGCAGATGTTGAGACTCATAATCAAAATTTGGCAGAGTGCAGGGAATCTTATTAAAGAATGGGGAGATTGTAAGACCTGGAGAGGACAGGAGCTCCACAAGTGAGCAACAAGACCAAAAAGTATGGGCCCAGTGGTCTTTTCTGAGACTGATACTCCAACCAAGGACCATTCATGGATTTAACCTATAACACCTGGTCAGATGTAGCCCATGGCAGCTCAGTCTCCAAGCTGGTTCACTAGTAAGTGGAACAGAGACTGTCTTTGACATGAACTCAGTGGCTGGCTCTTTGATCACCTCCCCCTGAGCGGAGCAGCCTTTTACAGTGGAGGACAACGCAGCCAGTCCTGAAGATACCTGATAAGCTAGGGTCAGATGGAAGGGGAGGAGGACCTCCCTTATCAGTGGACTTTGAGAGGGGTATGGGGGAAGATGAGGAAGGGAGGGTGAGATTGGGAGAGAATGAGGGAGGGTTTACAGCTGGGATACTAATTGAATAAACTGTAATTAATATAAAAAATAAAAATTTAATAAAATAAGAAAACCATCTGTAATTTTATGAGAATGTAAAAAATTTATAAAATTTTACTTTAGCTCAATGTCTTTGTTATCATCTTATTATAAGGGATGCATATTTACACAATAATACATACTAATTGTGTGCATATCAGTTTTAATGGAAAGCATAAACAACCTCTTTGTCCACCTGTATGAGATGATTTTATTAGTGTTGGCACGTGAACCCTTTCTTTCTACTGGGTTTCCTCATCTAACCTTACTACAAGAGAAGATTCCTAGTCTTACTGCAACTTGATATACCATGTCTGCTTGATTTCCATGGGAGTCTTGCCCTTTTCTGAAGAGAAGTGAAGGAGGAGTGAATGGGGGTTGTGAAAAAGGGGAGGTGGGGGTTAGGACTGGGAGGAGAGAAGGTAGAGGAAACTGGTATGGATTAGATAGATAGATAGATAGATAGATAGATAGATAGATAGATAGATAGATAGATAGATA